>NC_054884.1:369358-469358 GCF_018320785.1 Cheilinus undulatus | reverse complement strand
GTTCGTTAGTTAGTTAGTTAGTTAGTTAGTTAGTTTGTTTGTCCGTTAGTTAGTTAGTTAGTTAGTAAGTTTGTTTGTCCGTTAGTTAGTTAGTTAGTTAGTTAGTTAGTTAGTTAGCTAGAAAGTTAGTTAGTTTGTTTGTTTGTCCGTTTGTTAGTTAGTTAGTTAGTTAGTTAGTTAGTTTGTTTGTCCGTTTGTTAGTTAGTTAGTTAGTTTGTTAGTTAATTTGTTAGTTAGTTAGTTAGTTAGTTAGTTAGTTAGTTTGTTTGTCCATTTGTTAGTTAGTTTGTCCGTTTGTTAGTTAGTTTGTTAGTTAATTTGTTAGTTAGTTAGTTAGTTAGTTAATTTGTTAGTTAGTTAGTTAGTTAGTTTGTTAGTTTGTTAGTTAATTTGTTAGTTAGTTAGTTAGTTAGTTAGTTTGTTAGTTTGTTAGTTTGTTAGTTTGTTTGTCCGTTAGTTAGTTAGTTAGTTAGTTTGTTAGTTAATTTGTTAGTTAGTTAGTTAGTTAGTTAGTTAGTTAGTTAGTTAGTTTGTTTGTCCGTTAGTTAGTTAGTTAGTTAGTTAGTTAGTTAGTTAGTTTGTCCGTTAGTTAGTTTGTTAGTTAGTTAGTTAGTTAGTTAGTTAGTTTGTTAGTTAATTTGTTAGTTAGTTAGTTAGTTAGTTAGTTAGTTAGTTAGTTAGTTAGTTTGTCCGTTAGTTAGTTAGTTTGTTTGTTAGTTAATTTGTTAGTTAGTTAGTTAGTTAGTTAGTTAGTTAGCTAGTAAGTTAGTTAGTTAGTTTGTTAGTTTGTTAGCTAGTAAGTTAGTTTGTTAGTTTGTTTGTTTGTCCGTTTGTTAGTTAGTTAGTTAGTTAGTTAGTTAGCTAGTAAGTTAGTTAGTTAGTTAGTTAGCTAGTAAGTTAGTTAGTTTGTTAGTTTGTTTGTCCGTTTGTTAGTTAGTTAGTTAGTTAGCTAGTAAGTTAGTTAGTTAGTTTGTTAGTTTGTTTGTCTGTTTGTTAGTTAGTTAGTTAGTTAGTTAGCTAGTAAGTTAGTTAGTTAGTTAGTTAGTTAGTTAGTTAGTTAGTTAGTTTGTCTGGTTGTTAGTTAGTTAGTTAGTTAGTTAGTTAGTTAGTTTGTCCGTTTGTTAGTTAGTTAGTTAGTTAGTTAGTTAGTTAGTTAGTTAGTTAGTTTGTTTGTTTGTCCGTTAGTTAGTTAGTTAGTTAGTTAGTTAGTTAGTTAGTTAGTTAGTTAGCTAGTAAGTTAGTTAGTTAGTTTGTTAGTTTGTTAGCTAGTAAGTTAGTTAGTTAGTTTGTTAGTTTGTTAGCTAGTAAGTTAGTTAGTTAGTTAGTTAGTTTGTCCGTTTGTTAGTTAGTTAGTTAGTTAGCTAGTTAGTTAGTTAGCTAGTAAGTTAGTTAGTTAGTTAGTTAGTTAGTTAGTTTGTCCGTTAGTTAGTTAGTTAGTTAGTTAGTTAGTTAGTTAGTTAGTTAGTTAGTTAGTTAGTTAGTTAGTTAATTTTTAGTTAGTTAGTTAGTTAGAAAGCTTGCTCCCCAGGCTGAAGCAGAGTATTAGAAACCTTCTTCTCACATGCCCCTGGCCCTGTTTACATTAGAGTTTGTACATCTGAGAAAGGACTGGATGAGAGAAAAAAGTTCACACACTCTGCTCCTCTGGTCTGCTTTTAATTCTGCTGACCTCATGGAGTGAGGAGCTTCTTCACTGACCAGACAAAGATCTCTGACTCCTAACATGATTCAGTACCATACTCATGCTTGATTTAAACATACGTCCACATTCAGGTTTACAGAGACATCTTTTAACCTCTGTGATTGACTGGCCATCAGTCCAGGGTGACCCCGTCTCTCGCCCAATGACAGCTGGGTTAAGCTCCAGCTCCCGTGACCCCCTACAGCAGGGGTTCTTAACCTTTTCAGCCTGTGACCCCCAAAATAAAGGTGCCAGAGACCCAGGACCCCCACTGTACCTGAAGGTGGTTGAACAACCATGCACATTCAAAAACAGTCTTTTGCAGACAAGGCTGCCCATAAGGGGGGAAAATGGGAGAACTTTCTGGGGGGCAGCTAAACCGGGGGCCATGGAGGTCATCAAAGTCATGGTCCATTGTAAGTTAAGCTGTGATATCCATATTTCATATTTAACCTGAATAATAACCACTCTTATCAAAGAAACACTTTAAAAAAAAATCATTTGTGTAGTAAATAGCCTTCTTAAAAATGTAAATCCATTTTGTTAAAAACAGAATTAAAATGGTTAATTAATGGCAAAAATAGGTGGAAAAGGTGGCAGAAATGGGCATCAAATGATGAAATATGGTTATAATGAGCAAAAATGGGCCTAACAAGTGATTATTAGTGGCAATAATTGGCCAACAGAGGCAACAGTGATTGGACATTGGCAGGAAATTGGTTTAGAAGTGGCTAAACAGGCAGAAAAAAGTGGTGGAAAGGGTCTTAAATGGACAAAACGGGTTTTAAGTGGCAAAATGTGTTAAAATTGTTGAGAAAATGTGATGAAATCAGGTTAAGACATTGCTGAATTGGTGTACAGTTTTTAAACTGGTGTACAGCTTAAAAAAATATATAGTTTTTTATTAGGCATCTGGAGGCCCCCCTCTCACTGTCTCGCAACCCTGACGGGGTCCCGACCCCTATGTTGAGAACCACTGCCCTACAGGATAAGCAGTATAGAAAACGGATGGCTGGATCTTTTAACCGTTTCTCTTCAATCCAAAAAGCAACTGTTATCCAGTAGTGTTCTCGCTGCCATGGAGGACCATGTCCTCTAACGAATAGAAAAGCCTTCTTATGGATGTATTCATAGATCTGCTACTGGAGCAGTAGTAGTGCTGAGATGCAGGACCATGTTCTCCTTCTTATGGATGTATTCATAGATCTGTTACTGGAGCAGTAGTAGTGCTGAGATGCAGGACCATGTTCTCCTTCTTATGGATGTATTCATAGATCTGCTACTGGAGCAGTAGTAGTGCTGAGATGCAGGACCATGTTCTCCTTCTTATGGATGTATTCATAGATCTGCTACTGGAGCAGTAGTAGTGCTGAGATGCAGGACCATGTTCTCCTTCTTATGGATGTATTCATAGATCTGCTACTGGAGCAATAGTAGTGCTGAGATGCAGGACCATGTTCTCCTTCTTATGGATGTATTCATAGATCTGCTACTGGAGCAATAGTAGTGCTGAGATGCAGGACCATGTTCTCCTTCTTATGGATGTATTCATAGATCTGCTACTGGAGCAGTAGTAGTGCTGAGATGCAGGACCATGTTCTCCTTCTTATGGATGTATTCATAGATCTGCTACTGGAGCAATAGTAGTGCTGAGATGCAGGACCATGTTCTCCTTCTTATGGATGTATTCATAGATCTGCTACTGGAGCAATAGTAGTGCTGAGATGCAGGACCATGTTCTCCTTCTTATGGATGTATTCATAGATCTGCTACTGGAGCAGTAGTAGTGCTGAGATGCAGGACCATGTTCTCCTTCTTATGGATGTATTCATAGATCTGCTACTGGAGCAGTAGTAGTGCTGAGATGCAGGACCATGTTCTCCTTCTTATGGATGTATTCATAGATCTGCTACTGGAGCAGTAGTAGTGCTGGAGACCCATCAGTGAAACATCAGTCCTGTGCTGCCACCTGCTGGTTAAACGCTGTCATACAGGGACGTCTGAGGCTGGGTGTGCTCTCTGTTTCCAGCTCTGATGAGAAATACTTCTTTAATTCCTCTTTAACTGTTCATTAAAGGAAGATGAGTTTCCCGTCATTAAGAGTTTGATGCTATATCCCAACCATGTGACCCTTTCTCTCACACAGAGGGACATTTCATCAAATATTACCAGAGAAGATCCACAGATATGGTTTATATCAGTGTTACTCAACCAAAGAGCCAAACTGTTGAAAAACACCGTTGCAAGACAATCTAAGTGGTGAAAAGGGGCAAAACAGCATGAAGTAGCAATAAAAATGAGTTAAAGGTGGCTTAAATGCTCAAAAATGGAGGAAAAGGGGGAGGAAAAGTGGAAAAGGGTCAGAAAGTATCAAATATGGGTGAGAAGTCGCAAAAAAATGAGTGAAAAGAACCTAGAATTAAGAGGTCAAGGCCAAAACAGAAGAAACAAGAAGTATTTAATGATAAAAGGTAGCTTAAATAGGCAAAAAATGGTAAATATGGGCAAAAATGGGATAAAAGTGGCAAAACTGGAAAAAAGAAAAGGCAAATGGGTAAAAAAGAGGAAAAAGTGGTATTTAATGGCAAAAGGTAGCTTAAATGGGCAAAAAATGGTGAAAATGGCAAAAAAAAAAAAAAAAACGAATCCTTTTTAAAGGTTTTCAGGGGAATAATATTTAAAATGAAGACATAAAAGAGCCACATGTTGAGTATCACTGGTTTAGCTTTAGATTCTGGCCTGAGGACGTACGATGAAGCTGGATTTTCTCTTATGGAGATAACTTCAGGATTAACCCTGGATTTTCTGTATGAGGACACTGGTTCACTTCTTACCGGGATAAATCACTGCGGTAACTTCTGCTGAACGGCTAACCTGCTCCAGACCAGGTTAGCCGTTCAGGATAGGAGACCAGCGAGTATAAAAGCCCCGCCTCCTGACCAATCAGCTCTCTTGGAGGATGGCCTGCCCATTCTTAGAAGATCCTGTAGACGTGGGTTGTGAGAAGGAGAGAAGAATATTTAGGGATAGAAGCAATCCTTTCCATTTACCCGATGACATCCTCTATGAAAGGTATAGACCAGTGATACTCAACCTGTGGCTCTGGGGCCATATGTGGCCCTTTAGTGATGGTTTGTGACTCTCTTATGTCTTAATTTCAAATATGATTCCCCACAAAACCATAAAAAAAAAGAAACTCTGACTTCAGAAATTATCCATTGCATATCACATTAATCTGTCTGTTGCCCACAGTTATGCAGGTTGTTGTATTGTCAGCCATTTTCCCCCTTTGTTGCCACTTTCATCTATTTTCACTGCTTTCAGCCCACTCTGGACACTTGTTTTTGGTACTTTCATCTATTTTCACTGCTTTCAGCCCACTCTGGACACTTGTTTTTGCCACTTTCATCTATTTTCACTGCTTTCAGCCCACTCTGGACACTTGTTTTTGGTACTTTCATCTATTTTCACTGCTTTCAGCCCACTCTGGACACTTGTTTTTGGTACTTTCATCTATTTTCACTGCTTTCAGCCCACTCTGGACACTTGTTTTTGGTACTTTCATCTATTTTCACTGCTTTCAGCCCAGTCTGGACACTTGTTTTTGCCACTTTCATCTATTTTCACTGCTTTCAGCCCACTCTGGACACTTGTTTTTGCCACTTTCATCTATTTTCACTGCTTTCAGCCCACTCTGGACACTTGTTGTTGCCACTTTCATCTATTTTCACTGCTTTCAGCCCACTCTGGACACTTGTTTTTGCCACTTTCATCTATTTTCACTGCTTTCAGCCCACTCTGGACACTTGTTTTTGGTACTTTCATCTATTTTCACTGCTTTCAGCCCACTCTGGACACTTGTTTTTGGTACTTTCATCTATTTTCACTGCTTTCAGCCCAGTCTGGACACTTGTTTTTGGTACTTTCATCTATTTTCACTGCTTTCAGCCCACTCTGGACACTTGTTTTTGCCACTTTCATCTATTTTCACTGCTTTCAGCCCACTCTGGACACTTGTTTTTGCCACTTTCATCTATTTTCACTGCTTTCAGCCCACTCTGGACACTTGTTTTTGCCACTTTCATCTATTTTCACTGCTTTCAGCCCAGTCTGGACACTTGTTTTTGCCACTTTCATCTATTTTCACTGCTTTCAGCCCAGTCTGGACACTTGTTTTTGGTACTTTCATCTATTTTCACTGCTTTCAGCCCACTCTGGACACTTGTTTTTGCCACTTTCATCTATTTTCACTGCTTTCAGCCCAGTCTGGACACTTGTTTTTGGTACTTTCATCTATTTTCACTGCTTTCAGCCCACTCTGGACACTTGTTTTTGCCACTTTCATCTATTTTCACTGCTTTCAGCCCAGTCTGGACACTTGTTTTGCCACTTTCATCTATTTTCACTGCTTTCAGCCCTCTGGACACTTGTTTTTGCCACTTTCATCTATTTTCACTGCTTTCAGCCCACTCTGTAAACTTGTTTTAGCCACTATGATCTATTTTCACTGCTTTAAGCCCACTCTGGACACTTGATTTTGCCACTTTCATCTATTTTCACTGCTTTCAGCCCACTCTGGACACTTGTTTTTGCCACTTTCATCTATTTTCACTGCTTTCAGCCCAGTCTGGACACTTGTTTTTGCCACTTTCATCTATTTTCACTGCTTTCAGCCCACTCTGGACACTTGTTTTTGCCACTTTCATCTATTTTCACTGCTTTCAGCCCACTCTGGACACTTGTTTTTGCCACTTTCATCTATTTTCACTGCTTTCAGCCCACTCTGGACACTTGTTTTTGCCACTTTCATCTATTTTCACTGCTTTCAGCCCACTCTGGACACTTGTTTTTGCCACTTTCATCTATTTTCACTGCTTTCAGCCCACTCTGGACACTTGTTTTTGCCACTTTCATCTATTTTCACTGCTTTCAGCCCACTCTGGACACTTGTTTTTGCCACTTTCAACTATTTTCACTGCTTTCAGCCCACTCTGGACACTTGTTTTTGCCACTTTCAACTATTTTCACTGCTTTCAGCCCACTCTGGACACTTGTTTTTGCCACTTTCATCTATTTTCACTGCTTTCAGCCCACTCTGGACACTTGTTTTTGCCACTTTCAACTATTTTCACTGCTTTCAGCCCACTCTGGACACTTGTTTTTGCCACTTTCATCTATTTTCACTGCTTTCAGCCCACTCTGGACACTTGTTTTTGCCACTTTCAACTATTTTCACTGCTTTCAGCCCACTCTGGACACTTGTTTTTGGTACTTTCATCTATTTTCACTGCTTTCAGCCCACTCTGGACACTTGTTTTTGCCACTTTCATCTATTTTCACTGCTTTCAGCCCAGTCTGGACACTTGTTTTTGCCACTTTCATCTATTTTCACTGCTTTCAGCCCACTCTGGACACTTGTTTTTGCCACTTTCATCTATTTTCACTGCTTTCAGCACAGTCTGGACACTTGTTTTTGGTACTTTTATCTATTTTCACTGCTTTCAGCCCACTCTGGACACTTGTTTTTGGTACTTTCATCTATTTTCACTGCTTTCAGCCCACTCTAGACACTTGTTTTTGCTACTTTCATCTATTTTCACTGCTTTCAGCCCAGTCTGGACACTTGTTTTTGCCACTTTCAACTATTTTCACTGCTTTCAGCCCACTCTGGACACTTGTTTTTGCCACTTTCATCTATTTTCACTGCTTTCAGCCCAGTCTGGACACTTGTGTTTGCCACTTTCATCTATTTTCACTGCTTTCAGCCCAGTCTGGACACTTGTTTTGCCACTTTCATCTATTTTCACTGCTTTCAGCCCACTCTTGACACTTGTTTTTGCTACTTTCATCTATTTTCACTGCTTTCAGCCCACTCTGGACACTTGTTTTTGGTACTTTTATCTATTTTCACTGCTTTCAGCCCACTCTAGACACTTGTTTTTGCTACTTTCATCTATTTTCACTGCTTTCAGCCCAGTCTGGACACTTGTTTTTGCCACTTTCAACTATTTTCACTGCTTTCAGCCCACTCTGGACACTTGTTTTTGCCACTTTCATCTATTTTCACTGCTTTCAGCCCAGTCTGGACACTTGTTTTTGCCACTTTCATCTATTTTCACTGCTTTCAGCCCAGTCTGGACACTTGTTTTTGCCACTTTCAACTATTTTCACTGCTTTCAGCCCACTCTGGACACTTGTTTTTGCCACTTTCATCTATTTTCACTGCTTTCAGCCCAGTCTGGACACTTGTTTTTGCCACTTTCATCTATTTTCACTGCTTTCAGCCCACTCTGGACACTTGTTTTTGCCACTTTCATCTATTTTCACTGCTTTCAGCCCACTCTGGACACTTGTTTTTGCCACTTTCATCTATTTTCACTGCTTTCAGCCCACTCTGGACACTTGTTTTTGGTACTTTCATCTATTTTCACTGCTTTCAGCCCAGTCTGGACACTTGTTTTTGCTACTTTCATCTATTTTCACTGCTTTCAGCCCACTCTGGACACTTGTTTTTGCCACTTTCATCTATTTTCACTGCTTTCAGCCCACTCTGGACACTTGTTTTTGCCACTTTCATCTATTTTCACTGCTTTCAGCCCACTCTGGACACTTGTTTTTGGTACTTTCATCTATTTTCACTGCTTTCAGCCCACTCTGGACACTTGTTTTTGCCACTTTCATCTATTTTCACTGCTTTCAGCCCACTCTGGACACTTGTTTTTGCCACTTTCATCTATTTTCACTGCTTTCAGCCCACTCTGGACACTTGTTTTTGCCACTTTCATCTATTTTCACTGCTTTCAGCCCACTCTGGACACTTGTTTTTGCCACTTTCATCTATTTTCACTGCTTTCAGCCCACTCTGGACACTTGTTTTTGCCACTTTCATCTATTTTCACTGCTTTCAGCCCAGTCTGGACACTTGTTTTTGCCACTTTCATCTATTTTCACTGCTTTAAGCCCACTCTGGACACTTGTTTTTGCCACTTTCATCTATTTTCACTGCTTTCAGCCCACTCTGGACACTTGTTTTGCCACTTTCATCTATTTTCACTGCTTTCAGCCACTCTGGACACTTGTTTTTGCCACTTTCATCTATTTTCACTGCTTTCAGCCCACTCTGGACACTTGTTTTTGCCACTTTCATCTATTTTCACTGCTTTCAGCCCACTCTGGACACTTGTTTTTGCCACTTTCATCTATTTTCACTGCTTTCAGCCCACTCTGGACACTTGTTTTTGCCACTTTCATCTATTTTCACTGCTTTCAGCCCACTCTGGACACTTGTTTTTGCCACTTTCATCTATTTTCACTGCTTTCAGCCCACTCTGGACACTTGTTTTTGCCACTTTCATCTATTTTCACTGCTTTCAGCCCACTCTGGACACTTGTTTTTGCCACTTTCAACTATTTTCACTGCTTTCAGCCCACTCTGGACACTTGTTGTTGCCACTTTCATCTATTTTCACTGCTTTCAGCCCACTCTGGACACTTGTTTTTGCAACTTTCATCTATTTTCACTGCTTTCAGCCCACTCTGGACACTTGTTTTTGCCACTTTCATCTATTTTCACTGCTTTCAGCCAACTCTGGACACTTGTTTTGCCACTTTCATCTATTTTCACTGCTTTCAGCCCACTCTGGACACTTGTTTTGCTACTTTCATCTATTTTCACTGCTTTCAGCCCACTCTGGACACTTGTTTTTGCCACTTTCATCTATTTTCACTGCTTTCAGCCCACTCTGGACACTTGTTTTTGCCACTTTCATCTATTTTCACTGCTTTCAGCCCACTCTGGACACTTGTTTTTGCCACTTTCATCTATTTTCACTGATTTCAGCCCACTCTGGACACATGGTTTGCCACTTTCATCTATTTTCACTGCTTTCAGCCCAGTCTGGACACTTGTTTTTGCCACTTTCAACTATTTTCACTGCTTTCAGCCCAGTCTGGACACTTGTTTTTGCCACTTTCATCTATTTTCACTGCTTTCAGCCCACTCTGGACACTTGTTTTTGCCACTTTCATCTATTTTCACTGCTTTCAGCCCACTCTGGACACTTGTTTTTGCCACTTTCATCTATTTTCACTGCTTTCAGCCCACTCTGGACACTTGTTTTTGCCACTTTCATCTATTTTCACTGCTTTCAGCCCACTCTGGACACTTGTTTTTGCTACTTTCATCTATTTTCACTGCTTTCAGCCCAGTCTGGACACTTGTTTTTGCCACTTTCATCTATTTTCACTGCTTTCAGCCCAGTCTGGACACTTGTTTTTGCCACTTTCATCTATTTTCACTGCTTTCAGCCCACTCTGGACACTTGTTTTTGCCACTTTCATCTATTTTCACTGCTTTCAGCCCACTCTGGACACTTGTTTTTGCCACTTTCATCTATTTTCACTGCTTTCAGCCCACTCTGGACACTTGTTTTTGCCACTTTCATCTATTTTCACTGCTTTCAGCCCAGTCTGGACACTTGTTTTTGCCACTTTCATCTATTTTCACTGCTTTCAGCCCACTCTGGACACTTGTTTTTGCCACTTTCATCTATTTTCACTGCTTTCAGCCCACTCTGGACACTTGTTTTTGCCACTTTCATCTATTTTCACTGCTTTCAGCCCACTCTGGACACTTGTTTTTGCCACTTTCATCTATTTTCACTGCTTTCAGCCCACTCTGGACACTTGTTTTTGCCACTTTCATCTATTTTCACTGCTTTCAGCCCAGTCTGGACACTTGTTTTTGCAACTTTCATCTATTTTCACTGCTTTCAGCCCACTCTGGACACTTGTTTTTGCCACTTTCATCTATTTTCACTGCTTTCAGCCCACTCTGGACACTTGTTTTTGCCACTTTCATCTATTTTCACTGCTTTCAGCCCACTCTGGACACTTGTTTTTGCCACTTTCATCTATTTTCACTGCTTTCAGCCCACTCTGGACACTTGTTTTTGCCACTTTCATCTATTTTCACTGCTTTCAGCCCACTCTGGACACTTGTTTTTGGTACTTTCATCTATTTTCACTGCTTTCAGCCCACTCTGGACACTTGTTTTTGCCACTTTCATCTATTTTCACTGCTTTCAGCCCTCTGGACACTTGTTTTTGCCACTTTCATCTATTTTCACTGCTCTCAGCCCAGTCTGCACACTAGTTTTAGCCACTTTCATCTATTTTCACTGCTTTCAGCCCACTCTGGACACTTGTTTTTGCTACTTTCATCTATTTTCACTGCTTTCAGCCCAGTCTGGACACTTGTTTTTGCCACTTTCAACTATTTTCACTGCTTTAAGCCCAGTCTGGACACTTGTTTTTGCCACTTTCATCTATTTTCACTGCTTTCAGCCCACTCTGGACACTTGTTTTTGCTACTTTCATCTATTTTCACTGCTTTCAGCCCAGTCTGGACACTTGTTTTTGCCACTTTCATCTATTTTCACTGCTTTCAGCCCACTCTGGACACTTGTTTTTGCCACTTTCATCTATTTTCACTGCTTTCAGCCCACTCTGGACACTTGTTTTTGGTACTTTCATCTATTTTCACTGCTTTCAGCCCACTCTGGACACTTGTTTTTGGTACTTTCATCTATTTTCACTGCTTTCAGCCCAGTCTGGACACTTGTTTTTGCCACTTTCATCTATTTTCACTGCTTTCAGCCCACTCTGGACACTTGTTTTTGCCACTTTCATCTATTTTCACTGCTTTCAGCCCACTCTGGACACTTGTTTTTGCCACTTTCATCTATTTTCACTGCTTTCAGCCCAGTCTGGACACTTGTTTTTGCCACTTTCATCTATTTTCACTGCTTTCAGCCCAGTCTGGACACTTGTTTTTGCCACTTTCATCTATTTTCACTGCTTTCAGCCCACTCTGGACACTTGTTTTTGCTACTTTCATCTATTTTCACTGCTTTCAGCCCACTCTGGACACTTGTTTTTGCCACTTTCATCTATTTTCACTGCTTTCAGCCCACTCTGGACACTTGTTTTTGCCACTTTCATCTATTTTCACTGCTTTCAGCCCACTCTGGACACTTGTTTTTGCCACTTTCATCTATTTTCACTGCTTTCAGCCCACTCTGGACACTTGTTTTTGCAACTTTCATCTATTTTCACTGCTTTCAGCCCACTCTGGACACTTGTTTTTGCCACTTTCAACTATTTTCACTGCTTTCAGCCCACTCTGGACTCTTGTTTTTGCCACTTTCATCTATTTTCACTGCTTTCAGCCCACTCTGGACACTTGTTTTTGCCACTTTCATCTATTTTCACTGCTTTCAGCCCACTCTGGACACTTGTTTTTGCCACTTTCATCTATTTTCACTGCTTTCAGCCCACTCTGGACACTTGTTTTTGCTACTTTCATCTATTTTCACTGCTTTCAGCCCAGTCTGGACACTTGTTATTGCCACTTTAATCTATGTTCACTGGTTTCAGCCCAGTCTGGACACTTGTTTTGCCACTTTCATCTATTTTCACTGCTTTCAGCCCACTCTGGACACTTGTTTTGCCACTTTCATCTATTTTCTCTGCTTTAATCGCACTCTGGACACTTGATTTTGCCACTTTCATCTATTTTCCCTGCTTTCAGCCCACTCTGGACACTTGTTTTTGCCACTTTCATCTATTTTCACTGCTTTCAGCCCACTCTGGACACTTGTTTTGGTACTTTCATCTATTTTCACTGCTTTCAGCCCACTCTGGACACTTGTTTTGCCACTTTCATCTATTTTCACTGCTTTCAGCCCACTCTGGACACTTGTTTTTGCCACTTTCATCTATTTTCACTGCTTTCAGCCCCTCTGGACACTTGTTTTTGCCACTTTCATCTATTTTCACTGCTTTCAGCCCACTCTGGACACTTGTTTTTGCCACTTTCATCTTTTTTCACGGCTTTCATCCCACTCTGGTGACTTGTTATTGCAACTTTCTTCTATTTTCACTGCTTTCAGCCCACTCTGGACACTTGTTTTTGCCACTTTCATCTATTTTCACTGCTTTCAGCCCACTCTGGACACTTGTTTTTGCCACTTTCATCTATTTTCACTGCTTTCAGCCCACTCTGGACACTTGTTTTTGCCACTTTCATCTATTTTCACTGCTTTCAGCCCACTCTGGACACTTGTTTTTGCAACTTTCATCTATTTTATCTGCTTTCAGCCCACTATTGACACAAGTTTTAGGTACTTTGATCTATTTTCAATGCTTTCAGCACACTCTGGACACTTGTTTTGCCACTTTCATCTATTTTCACTGCTTTCAGCCCTCTGGACACTTGTTTTTGCCACTTTCATCTATTTTCACTGCTTTCAGCCCTCTGGACACTTGTTTTTGCCACTTTCAACTATTTTCACTGCTTTCAGCCCACTCTGGACACTTGTTTTTGCCACTTTCATCTATTTTCACTGCTTTCAGCCCACTCTGGACACTTGTTTTTGCCACTTTCATCTTGTTGTGACCAATTTTTCACTAGTTTTTGCCTATTTCATCCTACTTTTTGCAAATTGTTGCTCTTTTTGGCTTTTTTTTCCCCACCCACTTTTCACACATTTAAGCTGCATTTTGCCATTACATGCCATTTTTTCCCCCATTTTTGCTTCATGCCTATTTCCCCTATCTTTTTTGCTTCTTTTTTTCTATTTTTGTCACTTTACAATTTTGTTATGTTTTTGATCATTTTTGTCAACTTTTCTATTTTTTTGGCCCCTTTCACCCATTTTTGTCATATTTTACTCGTTTTCCCAATCTTTTTCTGCTGCTTTTTTCATGTTTTAGTCACTTTTCACTAATTTTTGCCATGTTTTTGCCTCTTTTTGATCCTTTTTGCCACATTTATCCCATGTCTTTGTCACGTCTCACCCATTGCCACTTTTTTGCCCATTTTCCTACCCTTTTATTGATTTTTGCAACTTTTTGACAGTTTTTTGCCACCTTTAACTTACTTTTTGGTTGCTTCCCACCCATTTTTGCCACATTCAGCCATTTTTCGCCACTTTTCTCTCAGAGTTTGCCACTTTTCACCATTTTTGCCACCTTTAACTTATTTTAATTGCCACTTTTCACGACTTAGATTGTGGCTTTTGCAAATTTTTTTAGGTAGTAATTTTTGTAGAAAAAACTTTCAGTAGTTCACATAATACAGTGCACAAACATTTCACATTCAGTTCATTATCAGAATGTCTCCATCATTTTAAATCATAAACAGTCCACATATACAAAGAGGCCCACACAACACTGTTGTCACAGTTGAGCTTTATTAAGTGCACAGTGACTAATGTGAGCCCCAGATGCTTCTGAAGATGACATGTGACCATCAAATGATGGCCACCAGCCTTGTGGCTCAGTGGCCAGGGTCTGTTCATGACTCCCAGATCTTCAGGGAGTCTGCTCTGTCACAGAAACTTGAGCAGGATATGACAACTATACATTTAATATTTTAATCATGTTCATAAACTGTATTTTGTGGTACTAATCAAGGTGAGGAATTAATATTACAACACAAAACTGGCAGAGGAAGCTCCGCCCCAAACATCTGTGTAATAAAGTGAAACTGAGTGATCGGAGTGCTGTCTGTTTATATTGTCCCATGAATTAATAATGTGTAATCTGACATTTACGCATTAATTCCTGGCTTTGCTCATCTGTCACAGTCCTCTTGTGTCTCTTAACCTCACTATTGCATCAAACAGCATTCTCAGACTGGACACTTGTTTTTGCCACTTTCATCTATTTTCACTGCTTTGCAAGGATGAGAGCATTCAGGCCACTTTCATCTATTTTCAGAGCCAAAGGCTGCTGCGAGGATGAGAGCATTCAGACGGGCTAACGGGCTTCTTCAGAGCCAAAGGCTGCTGCAAGGATGAGAGCATTCAGACGGGCTAACAGGCTTCTACAGAGCCAAAGGCTGCTGCAAGGATGAGAGCATTCAGACGGGCTAACAGGCTTCTTCAGAGCCAAAGGCTGCTGCGAGGATGAGAGCATTCAGACGGGCTAACGGGCTTCTTCAGAGCCAAAGGCTGCTGCGAGGATGAGAGCATTCAGACGGGCTAACGGGCTTCTTCAGAGCCAAAGGCTGCTGCGAGGATGAGAGCATTCAGACGGGCTAACGGGCTTCTTCAGAGCCAAAGGCTGCTGCGAGGATGAGTGCTGGTTTTCTGCACATGTCAGTGAACTTTATCTGTCAGGCAGGAAATGTACCAAAGTTTTCATCTGTTAACAGCTGTGCTAACCCTTCCTTATTGACTGATAGCTCACTGAGAAAACAGTTAGTCATGGTGAACTCCCTCTTGTGTTTCCGCAGCAGATTTCTGTCTGATCTCACTCTTTGTGATGGAAAGCCGCCTCTCTTTAGAGATCTTGCTCGTTTAGCTCCGCTCAGTATGAAGAACCAGTCTTATTGGCCCCTGATGTGGATTACATAATGACAAAAATAGACAAAAGAAAACTGGAGCTCAAATGGGAGCCAGCTCCTGTCATTCACACTAAAGAGCTGTTTCCTAGACCCTGCTCATTCTTGCATCATTACTACGCTGTTATAGTGCACGCATGTTTAAAGCATGTTTATGACAAACTGAGGGAGAAAAGCTGTTAAAAGTGGCTCAGCTAGCCTCCTAGCTAAACTCCTCTAGACCAGTAGTTCTCAGCCTCAAATTCCCATATCTTTTAGACTACACTGCTGTCACTTTACACCAATTTTCATCAATTTTCATCAATTTTCCCATCAATTTTAAGACATTTTTGCCAGTTCACATCTATTTTTGTCAGTTTTAAACCCTGTCCACCACTTTTCTTCTGCCTGTTTTTTTCCACTTCTAAACCAATTCTTGCCTCTAAAGCCAAATGTTGCCTCTGTTGACCCATTATTGCCACTATTAACCCCTTTTTTCCAACCCATTTTTTCTGATATGCCAATTTATGCTAGTTCAACCAATTTCTGCCAATATCTGCCTTTTTTTTGCCAGTTTATATCCATTTTCAATTCAATTCCATGTTTTCACCAAATTTCCAACCATTTTTGCCAATTTAAAGCCATTTCAGCCACTTTTCAACTCCCTTTTACCATTATTTATGCCCGTTGTTTCCAACTTAACCCATTTTTGCAGTTTTTTCCACATTTTAATGTTTGTTGCCACTTCTAACACATTTCTGCTACTTTTAAAATCAAATTTCACATCTTTTTCCACTTTTTTTTGCCATTATTAACCCATTTTAGCTATTTTTAACCCTTTTTTTCCTTTTTTTTCAACAAAGGGGATTTACATTGTTAAGAAGGCTATTTACAACACACATCATTAAAAAGATATGTGTTTCTTTGACAAGAGTGGTTATTTTTTCAGGTTAAATATGAAATATGGATCTCACAGCTTAACTTTATGATGGACCATGGTTTTGTTGACCTCTATGGACCCCCGGTTTGGCTGGGCCCCAGAATGGACGGCCTTGTCTCCACATGACTGTTTTAGAATGTGCATGTCTGTGTTCAGCCACCTTCAGGTCCAGCGGGGGTCCCCGGTCTCTGGCACCTTTGTTTTGGGGTCACAGGCTGAAAAGGTTGAGAACCGCTGCTCTAGACACTTGTGTCCCTTTATCTGTCTAGACCTGAGACTAGATCCTCAGTGATACTGATCACCTCCACACCAGGTAAACCAGTTCAGCTGTGGTAAAATCATGTTTTCTAAAAGGTAAGGATCATAACCAATGGATGCAGAAATGTCCTGATGCTAGCTGCAGCATGCAGGTCCACCTAGAGCTTTATGGACTAACGTTCCCTCACGCTAAAGGCAGGCGAGCTCTGGCAGACACCATCCTCCCTGTTGGACGTTGACCTCCTAGGACCCTGCATGCACATATGAGGACGTTACATTCTGGCGTGCCTAAAACATAACAATATCCAATATTAGAGTTTTTGAGAAAATTGTTTGGACTGTCCACTCATGTTTAAGAAAATCACTTGAAATACTGGGAGAACTAGCTCAGAAGATGTTCTGAATTCAAACTGAATATCTTTGGAAGATTGTTTTTCAAAATTTCAGTCATTTTTGTGTTACCTTTGGAAAAGTTTGTAATTTGGGGGAAAAATTTGCATTGAAATGTGTAAGTATGTGTTTAATTTTGGGAATTTGATTGGGAATTGAGAAGCAGGTAATACTTTGAAATTTCTTGAATGTAATGGAAATTTCAGGGAATTTGTTGGCATCTTTGGGGAAATTTCCATCATTTCTTATGGAATCATGGGGAATGTAAACACATATTTTGGGAAATTTGCATTGACATTTTGGGGATTTTTTTGGGAACATTTTCTGTAATTCATGTGACATTTTGACAGGCAAAAAGTATAAAACATTTCTATTAAAATTCAACCACTATGATAAAGTTTCATTGAAACATTTGAAGAAAATGTGGTTTGTCTTTTATGTCGTTGTCTTGAAAGTTTAATAAGAATACTCCTTACCGATATACATTTCTGTTTACAGAGCTTAATAAACGTATCAGACCAGCTGTCATATCTGTCTCAGAGACCATCCAGCATCATGAAGTGCTTTAATGCGACTCTTTCATTTTCAGTCAGCTCTCCACATTTTACCATTTTGAACAGGAATGAAGAATTTCAAACTGAATTCACCTTTTTATACCCAAATTTGGGCATACTGGGTATACACTGGGCTTCTCTGAGAAGTCAGAAATGAATCAAGCATAACATTCAACCACTAAAACTCATCTTTCTGTTCAGGAATGACAGTAAATAACTATAATTTGAAAGATTAATCAAGAAATATTAATGTGTTTTACTATTTTTTCAGTTTTTTTCAAAAATCAGACAATTTGAAAATTCATGGATAACAATAATAATTCTATTTTAGCATTAAAAATATCATTTGGGTTAAAGAGCTTCTACATATTGGTGTATTAACCATTGCAGAAACATAAAAATGATTTTGGTAATTACCAATGCTGTTAATTTAGGGCAGCTGTGGCATAAACCTGGCTGTGGTTAGGGTTAGGGTGGCCTAATGATTTGTTAAGCACTGTAGATTTCTAAACTGTCTAAATTGCACAAAAATACCATAGGCTGACATTTACAGCTGATATAGGCCAATATTTACAGTTTATACAGGCCCATATTTACAGTTTATTTAGGCCAATATTCACAGTTTATACAGGCCCATATTTACAGTTTATTTAGGCCAATATTCACAGTTTATACAGGCCCATATTTACAGTTTATTCAGCCAATATTTACAGTTTATACAGGCCCATATTTACAGTTTATTTAGGCCAATATTCACAGTTTATACAGGCCCATATTTACAATTTATACAGGCCCAAATTTACAGTTTATTTAGGCCAATATTCACAGTTTATACAGGCCCATATTTACAGTTTATTTAGGCCAATATTCACAGTTTATACAGGCCCATATTTACAGTTTATTCAGCCAATATTTACAGTTTATACAGGCCCATATTTACAGTTTATTTAGCCAATATTCACAGTTTATACAGGCCCATATTTACAGTTTATTTAGCCAATATTTACAGTTTATACAGGCCCATATTTACAGTTTATTTAGGCCAATATTCACAGTTTATACAGGCCCATATTTACAGTTTATTTAGGCCAATATTTACAGTTTATACAGGCCCATATTTACAGTTTATTTAGGCCAATATTCACAGTTTATACAGGCCCATATTTACAGTTTATTTAGGCCAATATTCACAGTTTATACAGGCCTATATTTACAGTTTATTTAGGCCAATATTCACAGTTTATACAGGCCCATATTTACAGTTTATTTAGGCCAATATTTACAGTTTATACAGGCCCATATTTACAGTTTATTTAGGCCAATATTTACAGTTTATACAGGCCCATATTTACAGTTTATTTAGGCCAATATTCACAGTTTATACAGGCCCATATTTACAGTTTATTTAGGCCAATATTCACAGTTTATACAGGCCCATATTTACAGTTTATTCAGCCAATACTTACAGTTTATACAGGCCCATATTTACAGTTTATTTAGGCCAATATTCACAGTTTATACAGGCCCATATTTACAGTTCATTTTGGCCGAAATTCACAGTTTATACAGGCCCATATTTACAGTTTATTCAGCCAATACTTACAGTTTATACAGGCCCATATTTACAGTTTATTCAGCCAATACTTACAGTTTATACAGGCCCATATTTACAGTTTATTCAGCCAATACTTACAGTTTATACAGGCCCATATTTACAGTTTATTTAGGCCAAAATTCACAGTTTATACAGGCCCATATTTACAGTTTATTCAGCCAATATTTACAGTTTATACAGGCCCATATTTACAGTTTATTTAGGCCAAAATTCACAGTTTATACAGGCCCATATTTACAGCTTATTTAGGCCAATATTTACAGTTTATACAGGCCCAAATTTACAGTTTATTTAGCCGATATTCACAGTTTATACAGGCCCATATTTACAGTTTATTTAGCAGATATTTAAGGTTTATACAGGCCCATATTTACAGTTTATTTAGGCCGATATTTACAGTTTAAATAGGCTGATATTTACAGCTTATTTAGCCAATATTCACAGTTTATACAGGCCCAAATTTACAGTTTATTTAGCCAATATTCACAGTTTATACAGGCCCATATTTACAGTTTATTTAGCCAATATTCACAGTTTATACAGGCCCATATTTACAGTTTATTCAGCCAATATTTACAGTTTATACAGGCCCATATTTACAGCTTATTTAGGCTAATATTTACAGTTTATACAGGCCCAAATTTACAGTTTATTTAGCCGATATTTACAGTTTTTACAGGCCCATATTTACAGTTTATTTAGCCAATATTCACAGTTTATACAGGCCCATATTTACAGTTTATTTAGCCAATATTCACAGTTTATACAGGCCCATATTTACAGTTTATTTAGCCAATATTCACAGTTTATACAGGCCCATATTTACAGTTTATTTAGCAGATATTTAAGGTTTATACAGGCCCATATTTACAGTTTATTTAGCAGATATTTAAGGTTTATACAGGCCCATATTTACAGCTTATTTAGGCCGATATTTACAGTTTAAATAGGCTGATATTTACAGCTAATTTACAGTTTATTTAGGCCAAAATTCACAGTTTATACAGGCCCAAATTTCCAGCTTATTTAGGCCGATACTTACAGTTTATACAGGCTGATATTTAGAGATATATAGGCCAATATATACAGTTTTTGTAGGCCAAAATTTAGAGTTGATATAGGCCAACATTTACAGTTTTTTAAGGCCCATATTTAAAGCTTTTAAGGCCAATATTTACAGCCTTGAAAATGTGTTAATGAATTTTTTACAGAAATGTTTTGATAGTTTCTTTGAAATTTTGGTGAATTTGTGTTGATGTTGAACATAATTTTTGGTCAAAATGAATAACTGTTAAAGACAAGGTGAACATTTTAACTCATTGGGTCTGAATTATCCAAATATATGGAGAAGCTAAAAATGCATTCCAAGCAAAAGTTCAGGTCTCAGGAGGTGAAAACAACTATATTAAGGTGGAAACGTGGCCTACAGGTGCTACAGCAGCAGCATTTTTACTAGTTCTGTGCTGTAGTTCTCACTCTTATAGAAACAGCCGCCTTTTTCCACCTCAGGACTTGTTTTTTAAACACCAGACGCCTCGACTCTGCTGCTGAGCGTGTGAAGTGTTGGCAGGAGACAACAACCCAACAGCTCCCTGACGGCCTGCAGAACCTAATCCCCATCCCCTTTGTCACCACGGCGCTGAATCAGTGTCATGTTCAGGTGACCCAGGGCAGGTGTTTCTGTGTGTGTGTGTGTGTGAGTGCACGCTGCTCGTGCACGCTCTGCAGGCTGGTAACAGGTAAGGGGAAGCCGCGTTAGGTGTGAGGTGGAACCTGAAGCCGTGGAGACGGAGGGATTGTGACACCTTAGAGTGAGCAGCTCACAGTAATTGTCCTGTAGGTGTGTGAGGAGTGAGGGTGCACTTATGAATTAGTAATGCATGGCTGACACATTTCCAAACACTCCCCTTTGTGCAAGGCTTAATGTCTGCTGAGATCTCTTCCTCTGGCTTTAAAAAGAGACTCTGCAGAGTAAACAGGCTGTGTGAAGAAGTTAAAGACACTGTAAAAAACTTCAGGGTCCATTATTCTCCAGTAAACAGACCTCAGAACAATGAAAAAGGCTGGCTGCTTTAGTCTTTTGGTTTGTTGCTGAAGCTCTTATCCAGGCGTTAGGGTTAAGTATCAGCCACACTGTTAACAGGGTGTGTCTGCTTCTCCAACAGAAAAACAAGCCAAGCTGCATATTTGATGGAAAGATTATCCAAGAGCAAATACCAGCATAAAGTCTGCAGAAGTATTCCAGCATGTCTGGAAGGGGCTGAAGGCTACTGAAATGATTTATTACTTCATTTTTCACTAAAACATCAAACTCCTGTGAGATGGAATGTGCTGGAAAGACAAAACATGGTCTTTTCAGTGAAAATCCACTGCAGCACCTTCCTGAGAAATATGACCCTTACTGACCTCAAACACCTCAAGCCAATCACATGTCTTACAGTTCCACAATGCAGTGGGGCTGGTGACCCTCCATGGAAGAGCCTTCAACCAGCAGTGTCAAACTCAATCACAGCAGGGACTGGATTCTGAATTTAGGCCTTACCTGAGAGCCTAACAAGGTCAACATTTAACCGGAAACCTCATTTTCACCACAGATGAATTATGGGAAAAAACACTAAGCACTGACGATACATGATGTGATTAAAAACAGTCAAATGATCAGTTTAAAGGCTCAAAATCTGACAATAAAAGTCAAAATTATGCTTTCAAAAGGCAAATTTAGACAATAAAAAACATAGAATATGAAATATATATAAAACATAAAAAATATAACTATGAAATATTACGTTTTAAAGGCTCAAAATCTGAGAATAAAAGTCAAAATTATGCTTTCAAAAAGCCGATATATGAGATAGACAATAAAAAAATATAGGTTAAACTATAAAAAATAAAATTTAAAGGTCAAAATATGAGATAAAACCTGAAACCATGAGTTAAGGGTAGACATATGAGATAAAATGTTAAATTATGGTTCTAAATGTTCAAAACAAGGGAAAAAAACAAGGTTAGAATTAAAAAAAAAAAAATCAAAATTATGAATTTGATGGACAGAAGATACATTTTTCAATTATGAGTGTAAAAAGTAAAAAAAAAAAAAAAAAAAAAAAAAAGAAGGGATTAAAAGTCAAAGGCTGGAGTTCGAAGGCCAAAATATAAACTAAAATCTAAAATTCATAATCTGAAAGTTCAAAATATAAACTAAAATCTAAAATTCATAATCTGAAAGTTCAAAATATAAACTAAAATCTAAAATTCATAATCTAAAAGTTCAAATTATAAACTAAAATCTAAAATTCATAATCTGAAAGTTCAAAATATAAACTAAAGTCTAAAATTCATAATCTGAAAGGTTAAAATATGAAATAAAAAGTCAAAATCTAAATTTAAAAGGTAAAATTATGAAATAATTGTGAGAAATATGAGATAAAAGTTAGATCTTGGATTAAGATGGTTGAAATATGTGATCAAATTTTAAAATAGGAGTCTTAAAGGCCCAAATTAGTGATGCAAGTCAAAGTAATGAGTTTTAAAGGTTAAAATATGGAATAAAATTCATGAGGCTAAATGTAAAAAATTGACAAAAATTGAAATAATGAGTTTTAGAGGTCAAAATATGAACTAAAATTAAAAGTTGATAATCTAAATGGCCAAAATATGAACTAAAATTTAAAATTGATAATCTAAAATGTCAAAATATTAACTAAAATTTAAAATTGATAATCCAAATGGTCAAAATATGAACTAAAATTTAAAATTGATAATCTAAAATGTCAGAATATGAATTAAAATTTAAAATTGATAATCTAAGATGTCAGAATATGAATTAAAATTTAAAATTGATAATCTAAGATGTCAGAATATGAATTAAAATTTAAAATTGATAATCTAAATGGTCAAAATATGAAGTAAAATTTAAAGTTGATAATCTAAAATGTCAAAATATGAAATAAAAAGTCAAAATTGTGAATTTAAGTTATAATCATAGGATGCAAAATTGAATATATGAAGTAAAATCCCAAATGAATTTCTCTCCCACTTTGCTGACTACTATCTGAATATTTCTACCCTTCATTTTTTTCTGATTTTTCTGACGTAACAAGGATATCTGAAATGATCAAGGATACATTTTCATTTTCATACTGGAGGAAATCTGCAGACCTCATACTGATGGGCCAATAATTATAAAAGTATGATGTGATCTGAACTGTAGATCATGTAAATCATTTGCATACAAAAATATCTGCACACAAAAAAAATATTTGCAGAGAGGCATTGTGGGAAATGATGACCTTGTTTGAACTGATAGGATTTATCAGTGACTGTAGGCCAGTCGAATTCATTATTTTGACTAAAACTACTTTGGGTGTTTTCTATGCATGTCAGAGTCTGGTGTGTGTGTGTATTGAGAAATTAGAGCAGGTGAGTGTGTGTGTGTGAGTGTGTAGGTGCAGCCAAAACACTGAACACTGAAATCTGAGCTGGAAACTGAATCGCTGAAAACCAGGATAAAACAGTATTTTTGTGTCTCATAGCCATGGAATAAAATCAGGAGTCTGATTATGCCAGGACTGTGGCCTGGGCTTGTGCCTTTGACGTTGTAGTTTCCAGTGTTTGTCGTCTGATTCACTCATTTCTGGTTGATGTGCAGAGACATTATATGGTATTTACAGCAGGCTCAGGGGATGAGCTAGGGATTTTGGGGCCCCAGAAAGAATGTTGAGCAGGGCCCCCCTTAACCAGCTAGCCAAGCAACAAATACTATGTCATTTTAACAAATGTCTGCATTTTTATTTATTTTTTTAACAATCATTTTCCCAATTATGAGCAATATTTTGACTATGGTTGAATTAAATTTACTCACATTTGTCATGATCCAGGTTCTGATTTGTTAGGTTATGAGTGTTTCTAGTGTATTTCTGTGTTTAGTTCTTGATCCCTTGTCTTTTCCTTGTTCTGTGATTTCCATGTTTCTAGTTTTACATTGGTTAGGTGTACTTAGGTTTTCTAGTTTGTATATTTCTGGTGTTTAGTTCTTAGGTGTTTTTTTTGCAGTCCTTGTGTTTCTGTGTATTTAGTGCCTCATGTTAGTTCATGTTCTTGTTTAGTTACTCCTTGTATTTCATGTCAAGTTTATTCCTTGTTTCATGTCTAGTTTTACTCCTCGTGTTTCATGTTTAGTAATTCCCTGCTTCATGTGTAGTTTATTCCCTGTGTTTCTTGTGTAGTTTATTCCCTGTGTTTCTTGTGTAGTTTATTCCCTGTGCTTCTTGTGTAGTTTATTCCCTGTGTTTCTTGTGTAGTTTATTCCCTGTGCTTCTTGTGTAGTTTATTCCCTGTGTTTCTTGTGTAGTTTATTCCCTGTGTTTCTTGTGTAGTTTATTCCCTGTGTTTCTTGTGTAGTTTATTCCCTGTGCTTCTTGTGTAGTTTATTCCCTGTGTTTCTTGTGTAGTTTATTCCCTGTGTTTCTTGTGTAGTTTATTCCCTGTGCTTCTTGTGTAGTTTATTCCCTGTGTTTCTTGTGTAGTTTATTCCCTGTGCTTCTTGTGTAGTTTATTCCCTGTGTTTCTTGTGTAGTTTATCCCCTGTGTTTCTTGTGTAGTTTATTCCCTGTGCTTCTTGTGTAGTTTATTCCCTGTGCTTCTTGTGTAGTTTATTCCCTGTGTTTCTTGTGTAGTTTATTCCCTGTGCTTCTTGTGTAGTTATTCCATGTTTAGATTTACTCCCTGTGTTTCAGTTCTGCCCCTCGTGCCCCTCGTGCTCCTCGTGCTCCTCGTGCCCCTCGTGCTCCTCGTGCCCCTCGTGCTCCTCGTGCCCCCCGTGCTCCTCGTGCCCCTCGTGCTCCTTGGCCCCTCGTGCTCCTCGTGCTCCTCGTGCCCCTCGTGCTCCTCGTGCCCCTCGTGCTCCTTGGCCCCTCGTGCTCCTCGTGCTCCTCGTGCCCCTCGTGCTCCTCGTGCTCCTCGTGCCCCCCGTACTCCTCGTGCCTCCTTGTGCTCCTCGTGCTCCTCGTGCTCCTCGTGCCCCCCCGTGCTCCTCGTGCCTCCTCGTGCTCCTCGTGCCCCTCGTGCCTCCTCGTGCCCCCCGTGCTCCTCGGGCGCCTCGTGCCCCCCGGGCCTCCTCGTGCCCCTCGTGCCCCTCGTGCTCGTGCCCCTCGTGCTCCTCGTGCCCCTCGTGCCCCTCGTGCTCCTCGTGCCCCTCGTGCTCCTAGTCCACAAGTGCCCCTCGTGCTCCTCGTGCCCCTCGTGCCCCTCGTGCTCCTCGTGCCCCACGTGCTCCTCGTGCCCCTCGTGCCCCTCGTGCTCTCGTGCCCCTCGTGCTCTCGTGCCCCACGTGCTCATGTGCCCCTCGTGCTCCTCGTGCCCCTCGTGCTCCTCGTGCCCCCCGTGCTCCTCGTGTCCCTCGTGCCCCGCGTGCTCCGCGTGCCCCGCGTGCTCCTCGTGCCCCACGTGCCCCTCGGGCCCTCGTGCGCCTCGTGCTCCTCGTGCCCCTCGTGCTCCTCGTGCCCCTCGTGCTCCTCGTGCTCCTCGTGCCCCCCGTGCTCCTCGTGCTCCTCGTGCCCCTCGTGCCCCTCGTGCCCCTCGTGCCCCTCGTGCTCCTCGTGCCCCTCGTGCTCCTCGTGCCCCTCGTGCCCCTCGGGCTCTCGTGCGCCTCGTGCTCCTCGTGCCCCTCGTGCCCCTCGTGCCCCTCGTGCTCTCGTGCCCCTCGTGCCCCTCGTGCTCTCGTGCTCCTCGTGCTCCTCGTGCCCCTCGTGCTCCTCGTGCCCCTCGTGCGCCTCGTGCCCCTGGGGCTCCGGGGCCCCGCGTGCTCCTCGTGCGCCTCGTGTCCCTCGTGCCCCTCGTGCTCCCCGTGCCCCTCGTGCCTCCTTGTGCTCCTCGTGCTCCTCGTGCCCCCCCGTGCTCCTCGTGCCTCCTCGTGCTCCTCGTGCCCCTCGTGCCTCCTCGTGCCCCCGTGCTCCTCGTGCTCCTCGTGCGTGCCTCCTCGTGCCCCTCGTGCCCCTTGTGCTCTCGTGCCCCTCGTGCTCCTCGTGCCCCTCGTGCTCCTCGTGCTCGTGCCCCTTGTGCTCGTGCCCCTCGTGCTCCTCGTGCCCCTCGTGCCCCTCGTGATCCTCGTGCCCCCGTGCTCTCGTGCCCCTCGTGCCTCGTGCTCGTGCCCCTCGTGCTCTCGTGCCCCTTGTGCTCTCGTGCCCCTCGTGCTCCTCGTGCCCCTCGTGCTCCTCGTGCCCCCCGTGCTCCTCGTGTCCCTCGTGCCCCTCGTGCTCCTCGTGCACCTCGTGCGCCTCGTGCCCCTCGTGCCCCTCGTGCGCTCGTGCTCCTCGTGCTCCTCCGGCGCCTCGTGCTCCTCGTGCCCCTCGTGCTCCTCGTGCTCCTCGTGCCCCCCGTGCTCCTCGTGCTCCTCGTGCCCCTCGTGCCCCTCGTGCTCCTCGTGCCCCTCGTGCTCCTCGTGCCCCTCGTGCCCCTCGTGCTCTCGTGCTCCTTGTGCTCCTCGTGCCCCTCGGGCCCCTCGGGCCCCTCGTGCTCTCGTGCCCCTCGTGCCCCTCGTGCTCTCGTGCTCCTCGTGCTCCTCGTGCCCCTCGTGCTCCTCGTGCCCCTCGTGCTCCTCGTGCCCCTCGTGCTCCTCGTGCTCCTCGTGCCCCCCGTGCTCCTAGTGCTCCTCGTGCCCCTCGTGCTCCTCGTGCTCCTCGTGCCCCTCGTGCCCCCCGTGCTCCTTGTGCTCCTCGTGCCCCTCGTGCCCCTCGTGCCCCTCGTGCTCCTCGTGCCCCTCGTGCCTCCTCGTGCCCCTCGTGCCCCTCGTGCTCCTTGTGCTCCTCATGCCTCCTGTGCCTTTTGCTTTGTTTCATGGACTTTTGGTTTTGTAGATTAGTTTAAGTAAGTTCTTTTGTTTGTTTAATTAAATCAGTTTCTTTGTTTTATCTGCATTTGGGTCCGTTTTGAGTTTTTGCCTGAACCTGACAGCATTATTTTGCAGCATTGGACTATACCATTTGGACGTTTTTAAGGGAGGAGCAGGGCCCCAGTACTGTATTTTACTGTATTTGATACAAATTTTAGTCTGTTCAGTCCGATTCATTTGTTGATTTTGATTCAATGATAACAGTTTACTAGAAAAAATAAAGAAAATAATAGAAGATAAAAAACAAAATAAATAAAAACATACTTCTCATTGCAGGCTTCTCAAGCGCCCCTCCCTACTGTGGGCCCAGGTAATCATTTTCTTAAATGTATGTTTTTGAAGAGAAAAGAGAAAAGGTGATTAAAATCCCCTTTCAACATGACCTTTGTATGGAAGCTCATTTATGCCATTTAAAAAAGAAAAATGTGGAAGTTAGGGAATTAAAAAGAGAATTCTTAGTCATAATTATGAGACAAAAAGTCAAAATTAAAAGATAAAAAGACGTTAAGAGATACAAAGTTACGACTTTTAATTTCTAAATTATGACTTAGGTTTTTTTTAATGAAGAACTGCCTTAGTTTCACATTTGTTCTTTTTTGTTTGGTAGAAATGGGCTTCCATACCTTTGTAACCATGTCTGCCTCATAAATAAAAGTTTTGGGAGCAGGAAGCAGCCAATCCCTGCAGGGCAGAGTGGAAACACCACAGCCATGTCTGTCCACCTGTTTCTGCAGGGTCACCTGCTAAACTGGCATTTATAGGGTTAAAATTATAAAAATGAATCTGCTATACATGATGAGGAGTGGAGTTAAGGACGAAAACTAAGTTTTTCTTTAATATTTATTACCTCCACCAAGGAGGTCATGTGATCAGCAGGGCTCATTTGTTAGCAACATAAACTCAAAAAGTTGTGGACAGATTTTGATGAAATTTACTGAAAATGTCAGAAATGGCATAAAGAAGAACTGATTCGATTTTGGGAGTGATCCAGATCACTGTCCAGGATCCAGGAATTTTTTTTAAAGGATTCTTTACTATTGGGAGATAGGGCTAATGGTGGAGGTCGGTGCTCTCTGAGTGCTTTTCTAGTTTCCATCTAGCCGAAAGGAGGGTCTGAGGGTTAAAATGTGGATTTTCCTGCAGTTTTATGGATTCAGGTCTGACGGAGTGTGTTATCCCATCTCTAAAGTGCTCTGCAGCTGTCAAAATCAGATGTTCAAATATAAAAAAAGAAAAAACTGATTAGAAACATTATATTAGGGCCACCCAAAAAGACAAAAAATTAAATACAATGAAATAAAGAGGGTCTATTATTTTTGCAAAAAGATATTTAAAAAAAATTCTAACATTGTTTAATTACAAGAAACCAACTCAGAGTTGTAAATTGTGAAAAAAGTGTTGTCAGTTTACCATAAAAAGTCAAAGTTCAGAGTTTAGATTTTTGATATTTAAGAAGTGAGTCAAACCAAAGTGAGAGCAGTAGTCGCAGAGTTTGCAGAAACTTCTCTTCTGAGTCCAGATGCTTTAGATGAAGTGATGATTCTAGGCTACAACCACGTGTTTCTCTAGTGATGAAGGTAAATGTAAGATTTTAAGTTTGTTATTGGAGCATCTTTACTGCCAAAAGAGAAGAAACAAACAAAAGAACCCCTGAACATCCCCACCACCCAAGGACAATGTCATCCAGTCAGTGTAGGGGGAATATCTGTGCAGAGGTTAAAGAAACTCCTGTGTTTTTGACCTACCATGGTTACAAGAACAGCCTGGAAAGAGTGGGAGGAACAAGAGGCCCTGAGACCTTGACCTTTGACCTATGACTTCTAAACTTTAAACTCTTTATCCTTGAGTTATGGTGGACAGTTGTGCAAAGTTGAACAAAAATGCACTAAAGCGTTCTTTAGCTATCACTAGAACAACGGCGTAAAAAGACTGGTATGATTCTACCAAAGTGTTTGATGCTGACCAACAGAGGGCGCTACACATACCAAAAATGTGATACTCAAGAACTGAGGTGGTAACCTGACACGCCAGGTGGATGTGTTTCACACATCCATCTGGGAAAGCTTCAATGGGAAATGTTTGAGAAAAGGCAGAGGCTCTGAAAAAAACTCAGTGTGACTGGATGAACGTTCTGTCTGTCACATCTCTATGGGCCAATCAGAGCCACAAAACACGTGAAGTAGCCGCTATCAAGCTGCCCGTGTGCAGCTACCAAGGAATAACACGACACATGGCGACTATAGACATGTCAGTACTCGACTTTTGTGGTTTTTGAAAAGAAAACAGCTCACTGCTGTTCTTTGTTCTTCTTTTAACGGAGAAATGTCGTCAAGTTCTGATAAACTGGCGCTTTAGCAGCATCCACGCTAATCTCTTCCTCCATAACTGCACCAGCTCTTGCTGCTGCTTGTTTACGTCACGACTCTGCTGCGCCTGAATGTACCGCCCCTCGTTGCTGATTGGTCCTGTCACTTTCTAACTGGGCCCAAACGGTTCAGATGGGAGCTTTAAAGATGGATTCACCAGTGAGAAACACGGAAACAGGCGTATCATTCTGCTTTGCAAGGGCACTGCATGGTTGATTTTCCTGCAGACATCTGAAGCTGAGTTTGGACCATGAAGAGGAGACGAACAAGCACTGAGTGCAGCGTTACTGAAGCTTTGATTCCTCTCTGTATTAAATCCACTCAGAATGATGGCTTCTGATCTTAAAGACCTACTTTATATGTTTGAACGAAGCGAAAAGTTTCCTCCCTTCCTCCTCACAAACCCTTTCTTGTAAAATGAGAGCACTTCCTGCCCCAGTAGCTTAATGGACCCAGTCTGACTGGTTTCTGTTGAATGGGTAGAACGACCAGTACTCAGATTTCACAACAGGAAAAAGCTCCACAGAGACGGATCAGGAACAACGGGCTGAGAGGGAAATCAATAACAAAGCAGAGAGGTAAACAGGCCATGAAGAGGGTCATCAGGATTAAAAGAGGGCAGAGATTTCTGACAGAGTGAACCATCTGTGCAGCAATGAGCAGCTCTGTGCTCAGGTGTGTAAAATAGTTTTACAGTGGTTTTATCCAAAGACACGTTTGAAATAATAAACTTTGATTCAGAGTAACTTTACTACAGTCCTCAGGTAGGTTTTCACACCCACTGGTCCATCACAGAGGTGGTGTTCACCATCTGGAACCCCCAGGTGGAGCCCAATGTAAGACCCTAACACAGGGGTGTCAAACTCAAGGCCCGGGGGCCGAATCCGGCCGGTGGTACAGTTGTACCTGACCATCATATTTTTATTATAACTGGCCCACTGATCTGCAGATTTCCTCCAGTATAAAAATGTGAAACTCTAACCCCGATAATTTAAAATATGCTTGTTCTGTCATAAAAATGAGAAAAAATTGAAATAATCAGATAAAAAGTCAGGAATATGGGAAAAAGATTTCTGTTTTCATTTCATATTCTTGGTTTTGCATCTAACAGTTATCAAGGAAAGTTATAGTTTTGACTTTTTATTTCATATTTTGACCTTTTCAATTCATATTTTTGACTTTTTTATCTTATTTTTACCTTTTTTGATCCTCAGTTTTTAAGTTTGAGGCAATATTTTGGCCTCATAACTCACAACTTTATTTTTTTCTCACCTTTTGTCCTTTTTAGCTCCTTAATTTGACTTGGCCTTTTGGCCATTTTTAACCAGTGGTTTTGAAATTTATCTGATATTTTGACCTTTAAAACTCATGATTTAATCTTTTTATCTTGTATATTTGGCTAATTCATTTATTGTTTATTTATTTATTTATTGTTTATTTATTTATTTATTTATTATTATTATTTTTTCCTTACATGGTTTTGACTTTAAATGCCTTTTGAGCTAATAAATGTGTATTTTTTTCTCAGATTTTGAGCCTTTAAACTTACCATTTTTACTTTTTTAAATCTCAAAATCATTTATCATCAGTGCTAAGGCTTTCCCCCATAATTCATAGCTGGTGAGATGAGGTTGACAGTTAATGGTTAAACGTTGGCCTTGTTTGGCCCTCAGGTTGGACCCTGATTCAGGATTCGGCCCCTGCTGTGACTGAGTTTGACACCGCTGTTCTAACTCTTCTCCGTGCCAGAGGGAACTTAAATACGTAAAAACATATCTGCTCTTTATTCATGCAACATCCGCTCTCCTACACATTATCATTTTGATTTATTCCATTTTAGGAGTCCACCAATCATTGATCCGGTCTGTCAGCAGGGATCCAGCTCTGCTCAGTGTTACTCAGCCCTGCTTACCCAAAGAGGCAAACTGTTAAAAAATGCATTTGCAAGAGCCACAATCTAAGTGGTGGAAAGTGGCAATTCAGACAGGTTAAAGGTAGCAAAAATGGTGAAATAGCAGCAAACACTGGGAGAAAACATGGCACAAAAGGGCAGGAGGTGGCAAAAGCCTGGCAAAAAATGAGTGAAAAGTGACTAAAATGAGCAACTAGCATCAAAGAGTGGCAAAATGTGGAACAAGTGGCACTTAATTGCAAAAGGCAGCTTAAATAGGCAGAGTGGCAAAAAAGGCGTAAAACAGGGTAAAAGTGTCAAAAGTGGGCTAAAAGAGACAAAAAGGAAAAATGGACTAAAAGCATCATAAATGGAATAATTGAGCAAAAAAATTGCAAATCAGAGCGTTAAAGACGTGCCTGAGCACCCTGCATAAAAGACAGGACAAAGACCGGATAGCTCAGTGGGTTTCCTCCTGACTTTTGACTGGGAGGTTGATGGTTTGATTCCCAGTCCGGTCTTAAACTCTGGACAGAAGTGCCTGAAACATCAGGAGAGTGACATCCGTTTCCTGCAAGAATCCTATACTACTGTTTTTCAGCAACAAACTTCACTTCATCTCTGAGACTGATATGAACTATGTCCCCTTTAATTCATTTCTGCTCTCCCATCAGGCCAAAGTAGCAGGACTTTTCAGGAAAAATGTATTGAGATGACTTTCAAGACTTGTGGGAGGCACAGCGGCGCAGGGGTTAGCGCTGATGCCTCACAGCAAGAAGGTCGCTGGGTCGCCTCCAACATTTATAAATGGTTGTATGAACTTAAACATTTCAAGTTCAAATGACTGGAATATTTATATTGGCTGATATATGAAGCATTTATTTTTAGTTTAGGACAATTTAAAATAATTAGGTTTGCTCAACCTTCAAACTTAGTTTCTATGAAGTCAAAAATATAGATTAATCTGATTCAAAAAAAAAAGAAACTGATTCAACTAAAAATGTGATTGATTACTTCATTTTTTTTAAAAGTTCAACGTTTTATTTTTTCAGTGCAGGAGCTATAGCATCTGGTTGTGTTACATTTCCTCTCTGGACGGGGGGGGGGGGGTCTCTCACCAGGCTTCCTCAGAAACGTTCCCTGTGCCAGGGAACAAGCAACTCATCCATTATTACTTTTTCCTTCTTCTCCATGAGGTGTGAGCACTGTTTCTGTTTCTCTACTTCCTGTTGATGCCAGTAGAAGGCAAACACAGCAGTGTCAGTAGCATATTTAGCGAGCATTTTTGAGCTAAAGATGGCAGAGAGGACAGCGTCACACAGAGGAGCTACCCCCACTGTTGAATATTTGGACAACAGGAACATGAACAACGTCATGATGAAACACGTTCAAGAGCTCTAGTTGTATTGTTTGTATACAAAGACCCTTCCTCTGCAACTCTCACATGCTCATCAATCAATCAGTCAGTTTATTCACAAAACCATTCAAATGCAACACAGTCCATCATAATAATTCATGGAAAACTCATTTGTGAAAAGGGAGTCCCAGAAGTGGGGCCCAGACATCATTATACAATTTACAGATAACATTCAAAATTCACACTATACACAATTACAAATTCAATCATCATTCCTGATATGAACTCAAACTCTAAAATACTCTGAGATTTACTCTAAAGATGACACTGACACAATACATATGGACAATGGCACTCAGAAAATAGCGGTATAAATCAATCTGAGTATATTTTTGGTATGGGAGGCTGTTAAGAAAGGATCAGAGGTCCTCAGAGGTTTAGGACTGATCATACTTCGGCAGCAGCTGTTGTTTCAGGCTCTTTTTGGAGGAAGACAAAGATGATGACCTTCTTGCCCATTAGGAGTTGTTTGTTCCTTTGTGTTATGAGCATGACTCTGAATAAGATCGCAGTCTATCATTAAACATTATAACAGCATTTAGAAAAACAACTTTCTTTTGTAAGACTGGTAATGTAACATCTTAACTAGAATATGTATTACAGCAGGGGTGTCAGACTCAGTCCCAGCAGGGGCCGGTTTCTGGATTTGGGTCTAACCTGAGGGCCTAACAGGGTCAATATGACAGATAGGCATTTATTGTCACTGCATTGTGAAAAGTCATGGAAAGTACATTTTGAAGTCTTCTTTAAAGCAGCAAACACAGTCATCCAAACGCTGGTTAGAAATCTGCGGCCTCACGTCATCCATCCTGCTGGCGAGGGAGCGGGCGTCCGGAGAAAGATGCTTGGTCGGGCAGGTTTGTGTGGGGCTGCTCTTAGCCTAGCCTGCAGCCCACCTTCTCACACGATGCCGTCTCTGCGTCCTCCCCACTGGATGTAGGTGTCGCGCTGCTCAGCGATCTGCTATCAGTCTCCGAACGCCCTGTTCTCCGGATAGTCTGGATAGGTGGGAAACTCTGTGGGCACGCTGTCAGTTCTGGTGTGAGTGTAGGGCTTTGTTTAGCTGCTAGTGATGGAGCACCGGGCCGCTGCGTTTGTACACGCCGCCACAGGCTACCTCAGTAGGTAGCATTCAGTCATCTCCTGATGATCAGGCGGTGTTCTGTTGCAGCTACTGGCAGTTGTTGTTAGCTTTTAAGCTAGCCAGGAGTTGTAGTTGAGGCTGAGGTCTTCTTTTGCACCTTGTTGGGCTTTCTCTGATAGAAATTTCCCGTTCTTTCTCTCAGAGGTGTCCTGGACCGTCCATCTTCTTTGTTTTCACAGGTTTCAACATTTAACCATAAACTGCTGACCTAAATGAATTTGAGATTAAAAGGTCAACGTGTAGGTTAAAAACTCAAAATCTGAGATAAAAAGTCAAACTTACAGGTTTTAAAGGTAAAAACAATTACATTTAAATTCAAAATAATGTTTTTAAAAGGCAAAATATGAGATAGAATACTGAAACCATGATTTTTAACAGTCAAAATCTGAAATAAAATTAAAAATCATAACCTTTAAAGGTTAAAAAATGAGGTAGGAGTTAAAATGGTCAGCAAAACTGAGATAAAATTCAAAATCGTGATTTTTAAAAATCAAAACATTAGATTAACATTGAAATTGTGAGTTGAAAATGTCAAAATATGAAATAAAATTTAAAATTATGAGTTTTAAAGGTAAAAAACGAGATAAAAGTTAAAGTCATGACTTTTGAGGGTCAGAAAAGGATTTAAAATTTAAAATGATAAATCTAAAAGGAAAAAAAAAAATAGATAAAAGTTAAAGTTACAGAGATTTAAAGGTTAAAATCTGAAATAAACAAACCATAAACTTTAGTCATAACTGTGAGATGCAAAATTGAAAATACAGAGAAAAAACACAGATTTCTGCTGCGTTCCTGACTTTTAACTGTGTACTGTTTTACTGTTGAAATTAAAATAAAAAATAATGTTTTTAAAGGCACATATACTAGAAAGAAGTCAAAATCACGAGTTTAAAAGGTCAAAACATGAAACTGATGGAACTGAAATGTTTATTTCACTTTCTACTGAAAATAAAAACCTCCTTTAATTTAACATTTATTTTTACTGAATCTGATTTGATACATCAGGTGTTTTTAGTAACTGATTATCTGCTTGAGGGCATTTTTATCATTTATCAGATTGGATTCAGAAGTTTTATTGATCATAAAAAAGATACTATTTTTATTGATCATAGTGATCAATAATTTATTGATCATATTGATAAGATAGACGTATCATAAAAGTATGTATCAAATATGATACAACAGGCTTTAAGGGGTTAAAAGTCAAAATATGATTTACATTTTTTAATTGTTTAAACCAGTGGTTCTCAAACTTTTTTTTTGCTGAAGTCACACCAAAAATCAAGCTGAAGTGTCGAGGCGCACCATTTTCATGTCCTTGCAAAATAGCCTCTTTCACATGCTGCAGTATGTCCCAACTTTATGCAACGTGAGCGAGTGCCAGCTACAAAATCAGTTTGGTTACAGAGTTTCCTTTTGTAGTATTCCAACAGCCTGAGAGCGATGGACTGCAATACAGCTCAATGGTGCCAGGTTTATCCCCAGTCTCCCTGTTCCTATTTTCCTCTCTGTTGCTTGCACTGAGATGGACAAGTAAAAAAGGAAGAGGTAGAACAGAGGATGACAAGGAACCAGGAGCGTCCTACCAGAAGATATTCTTAATTTTCTTTCTCTTTTCTCACTCATTAAACTTACCTTGTTTTACAAAGTGGAGATAGTGATGCATGTGTATTCTCCATTTCCTTTTATGCCATTTTATGATCTGACTTTTGCTAACATGAAGGCAAAACTATGTGGCTCACAGCGATTAGAGGCTAGTGAGACTAGGTGCCACACCTCAGACTCTCCATTTTCTAAATAAAGCATGAAATATCATATTTTTACATGTGGAAAACAGTCCATTTCTAGGGCAGAGAATTGCGTTTTTAACAGGTTAACAGACAGTGGTTATGCAGTGTTGCTTGATGCAATGCAATCTCTCATGCAGTATAGACATGGGTTATAGTAGTTTTAGTTGCTGCATAGTTGTAGTAGTAATGTATAGTTTGACAAATTCCCAAGGCACACCTAGACTTGCCTTAAGGCACACCTACGGTGGCCCTGAGAGCTCACAGCACTGCAACTTAAGAAAACACATGCAAAAAGACAAAACACAAGCAAATTAAGAAAACATCTTCATCAATTTGACAACACATGCGCAGCATTTAGAAAACACGCTGCAAAGACCAACACAACACATTAGAAAAACGCGCTGCAAATAGACCGCAACACATTAGAAAAACGCGCTGCAAATAGACGGCAACACATTAGAAAAACGCGCTGCAAATAGACCGCAACACATTAGAAAAACGCACTGCAAATAGACGGCAACACATTAGAAAAACGCGCTGCAAATAGACGGCAACACATTAGAAAAACGCACTGCAAATACACGGCAACACAACGGAAGTGTTTCCAGAGGACACTTTAAAGTGATGCACATGTCTGGACATGCTTGTTGATGTTGTTGACGTGGATTTTGAGTCACAGTGGTGCTGGAAAATGAGATAAAAAGTAAGTGTTTTTGATTAATTTTAACATTGTGATCGTATGATTCAGATATTAGCCTATTGCAGTGATCTGCTGTTAAACTATCGTTAGCCTTTTGCTTTTAATTAGCCTGCCAATTCTCATAACCTGATGAAATAATACACACGGTTAATTCACTGTGAAACCATAGACTGTATATAGTGTGAAACACGCTGTTAGCTGGCTATAGTTACTATCAGAACCCTTAATAGGGGACCAGTAAGTTAAACTACCGGTGGGTTTTGCTGACATGGTTTCACACTATATACAGTCTATGGTTTTACAGTGAATTAACCGTGTGTATTATTTCATCAGGTTATGAGAATTGGCGGGCTAATTAAAAGCAAAAGGCTAACGATAGTTTAACAGCAGATCACTGCAATAGGCTAAAATCTGAATCACCACAATGTTAAAATTAATCAAAAACACTTTTTATCTAATTTTCCAACACCACTGTGACTCAAAATCCACGTCAACAACATAGATGTCAAGATGTAGATGACGCGTTCGCTATCTGATGGTACGTCTTTGGGGCCGCCATCTTGGCAAGGGCAAAAGAGTGAGAGTGCAACAGAGTTATATGAGCAGACAGCATTGAAAAAGCCAACTTCCTTTGCTGACGCCCACAGATACGGTGGGTTTCTCCCTCTGATGGTGGTGGTCTGGCTTTAAATATGTACAGGACCTCCGACCGGGTTGTTTATTAAAAGTTGTTACCTTATTTAAAATACAATGCACCCGCTGTTTTGGAAGGAAATGTGGAATCTTTCACTAGGTGTAGTACTGACCGTCATCTGAATGTTAAAAGCCAGATTGGTCATTTTAATGTTGCTGGCAGAAAGCACCTCCTGGCTTTAAGTATTTATTTTTTTACTCAGTATTATTTTAATGTCATTAAATACAATACTTAAAATATACAACTAGGTGATATAAAATTTTTTGGCGTTAGTAAAGCACGCAGTTCTTATCGCCCACTCCAAAAATATATTTGCCTTAATTTTCTGCTGTCCCACAAACCAATAAATCAGTCATCAGAAGACTGGTATTTGACTTAAATGCAGGAAAATTCTCTCATTTTAACGATAAGCATTATTATCTGCACCGCAGAGAGAGAGAGTCAGTGTGCACCGCGCTGTACAGACAGTGTGAGTATCAGTTTGATTTAGGCTTTTTAGACAACATAAAGATGATCAAAGAAGCCAGGAACATTCAGCTTTAACTTTGCTCTCTCCTTCTTTGTTTTGCCACTTTTTGTTGTACCATAAAGAAGAAAATCATGAGAAATTAGAAATCACGTGACTCGTCGGGACTTTTACCTGTTGAAACTTTAGTTTTCCTCATGTAGCTCTCTCTCTCTCTCTCTGCCTCCCATCTGATGATCCGCTCAGATAATCTTACTTGAATCTGCTAGCTCTGTGGGTGTTTAAGTCAGAAATTCATCCCCTGCATGAGTAATTAAGCTGAGATCGGCCGTTGTGTCCTCACATGGCTAATATGCACTGCAAACTGAAAAATCATCAGGTGAGAAAGGGCGTGACGACTCCCAGTGTATGCCTGCATGTAGCCTAGATTAAAGACCAGTTGCAAGATGAGAGGGAGAGAAATTATCTATATAAATCTATTTGGGGAAACAAAAACTATCTAATTATAGATTCTAAATATTCGATTACACATGTTCCCTGTACACCTCATAGACATAATAGGATTTTTAATTTAAAGTTGATCAGACCCACAATAAGTACCTCGATTTAACTCCAGTAAGTAGTCAGTATGATGTTCAAGCTTTCATCTTTATAACAAAACAAATTTCATGTAGACTGGTTCAGGATTAAGCAAGGTAGGGCGGATTACAGGCGAAGTGGGCTTGTTTATAATGAGCGTTCACTAATCCCGCCAGTTTCAAGATGGCGGACCGGCAGATGCAGAGCGGCTACGTTTAATAGCTGTGGACGCGTCATCTACGTATCCATATCTATGGTCAACAACATCAATAAGCATGTCCGAACATGTGCATCACTTTTAAGTGTCCTCTGGAAACACTTCCGTTGTGTTGCGGTCTATTTGCAGCGCGTTTTTCTAATGTGTTGCCGTCTATTTGCAGCGCGTTTTTCTAATGTGTTGTGTTGGTCTTTGCAGCGTGTTTTCTAAATGCTGCGCATGTGTTGTCAAATTGATGAAGATGTTTTCTTAATTTGCTTGTGTTTTGTCTTTTTGCATGTGTTTTCTTAAGTTGCAGTGCTGTGAGCTCTCAGGGCCACCGTACACACCAGTGTGCCACAGCACACCATTTGAGAACCACGGGTTTAAACTATGGGACAAAGACAAAGTTAGAAGTTGAAAATATGAGATAAAATACACTATAATTATTTAAAAAGGTCAAAAAATGACTCAAAACATTTTAAATCATGAATCTTAAAGCTCAATATATCATAGGAAAGTCAAGATTATGAGTTGAAATGCTCAAAGTATGAAATAAAAAGTCAAAATCCCAAGCTTGAGTCATGACTTTGAGATACTAAATTGAAAAAAAAAAAGAAATGAAAACACAAATCCATTTCCTTCCCACATTCATGACTTTATTTTAGTTTTTGCTCCTTACTTTTTCTTTTCTTTTTCTCTTTTTAACTTTTTTGTGACCTAACAAGGAAATCTTAAATCATCAGGATAAGTTCACGTGTTTAAATCTGCAGACCTCAGACTGGTGGACCAGTTAGAACAGAAATAAGAGATATGGGCCGGATTTAACTGTTCACAGGCCAGATTTGGCCCCCGGGCCCTGAGTTTGACACCTGTGATTTAGAATCATGTTTTTAGTATGTTTATGCTTCATTCAGCGTTCAGTCCATGAATGCTAAAGTGATTTTTCTGTTGCTCCGAGGAGCTTTAGAATCAAACCTCAGTGTTTCTGGTCGATGTTCCTGACTGCAGAGGAAAGTCCAGACTTCCTTGTTCCACCAGTGCGTCCTTTACAGACAGAAATGAAGCTGGTTCAATGAAACCTTCAACATCCTGATAATAAAGGTCTGCTCCACAGCTGCAGACCCAGCTCCGTCTTCTGCTGCTGCTCATGGCGACTCTCATCTGGGGAGCACGCTGCTGTTCGCTGGCACGTCCAAGTTCCCCAGGTACCAGAAGATCCAGAACACCAGGCTGAGGAAGATGATGACGGGCCCCGTGAATACCAGGAAATCCCAGAACTGGAAAGGAGCGAAGATCCCCACGAAGAAGATGATGAGGCCTGCAGCATCGAGGAAGACGGCGATGAAGAAAAACAGCAGGCAGCGGCCGAGGTAAGCGGTGTAATCCATGGTAGGAAGAGTGGATGTGGCAGAAAATCCACAGCTGGAAGCGTTTGGAGGGGAACGCTCCGTCCTGAGTCTGAGAACGACTGATGAGAAGGAGGTTCAGACATTCAGGCCACATTCCTCTCTCTATCTACATCTCACATTTTTACATGACAGCCTCTGACGCAGCAGAAATGTTTCCTGATGACGACAACATCTCTAACTCTGCTGCTGAACCTGTTTTCTACCATGAAGAGGACCGAGAGCCATGGCGGATTCAGATTTAGGACAAGGATCATCTAGCTGTGTTTGCTAAAGCCTGGCAGACACAGAATCTTTTAAAAATCTGAACTGATTGTGAAAATCCCAGTAGGAGGCCGTAGCCAGAGGCTCTAGTACTGCCCACCTCCACATCTACCCTCCTGAGACCTCCGCGTTCGATCCTTCACTGGGGATCAGCAGGATTTGATCATCTCAAGCTCAGCCTCGTCTTTAACAGGAATTAGAGCTGACCAGAACTCATGTCCAAAATCAACAGATGCTCTAAAATTAACTCAGAGAAATGACCTCAACTTTCAGTGCAAACATATTTTTAAAGTTTCACATAAAAGGTTCCTTAAATTTCTTCATATACTCCTCAAACATTTCAGTGAAACTTTATCATGAAGTCTGAATTTTCATTTTGAAAAATCACCCAAAAATTACACATCAATTCCTATTTTTTAATCTATCCCAACATCTCAAAACAAATTTATTTAATATTTATTTAACAAATATTTTTCCCAAGATTCTATGAAAATGATGGAAAATTCCCCCAAATCCTTAAAAATTCCCTGAAATTTCTATATTTCCAATTCTAGGATTCCTAAACACCCTGCCTTCAAATTCCCAAAATTCAAAGATACATTTCCCAAATTCCTTGAAAATACCCAAAAATTTCAAAGCAAATTCTCTCCTAAAAAGTCAAATAAAATTCCCAAATATTAAAAAAACATTTTCCAAATTTACACAAAAAAGCTTGAGAATATCCACAGTCACCTAATCATATAGAAAATCCCTTGAATTTATTTTAAAAAAATGTTACATTGAAAAACTTTCCCTAAAAATGTTCCTGTTATATTTCTTCAAAAATATATCCATGAACATTTCATTTTAGTTTCTCCTATTTTGTCAAGTGAGTGACTGAAACTTCATTGGATGTTCTGGACAATAATCTAAAAACTTCTCGTAGTAGAAAAGATCACTATGTGGTCAGAAAGCAGAGGGTAATGTCCTCATATGTGGACGCTGGGTCTGCAGGTTATAGGAGAAGGAACACGTGTTCTTGCTTTATGGAACGTAGATCGACAACATGTAGAGCATTTAGAAAGTTTCCCACACTCAAGTGCCCTTGACTGGAGTCCACCTGTGCTAAATTAACCTCTCTATAGAAGGCCTCACAGCTGACAATGTTACCAGACCAGAAACCAAGGGTCAAAGGTCAAAGGAGCTGCAGAGACAGGATTGTTGACAGGTACAGATCTGGGGAAGGCTACAGAAACATTTCTGCTGCTCTGAAGGTTCCCAGGAGAACAGTGGCCTCCAGAATTCTCACATGAAGAAGTCTGGACCAACCAGGACTCTTCTAGACCTGGTCACCATCGGGGGAGAAGGAGACCAAGAACCTGATGGTCCCTCCGACTGAGCCCCAGAGATCCTGAGTGGAGATGGGACAAAGATCTAGGAGGACAACCATCCCTGCAGCCCTCCACTGATCTGGGCTTGATGGAGGAGAGGAGAGATGGAGACTCCTCAGAGAGACCCCGGAAAGCAAAAACACCTGGAGGACTCGGAGACTGAGAGGAACAGGATTCTTTGGTCTGATGAAACCAGGACTCAGCTGTTTGGCCTCAGTTCTAAATGTTGTGTCATCACCTGCCCAGTACCATCCAATCAGCAGGGCTGCAGGTGTTGACACGCCCTTTCTCCACAGCATCAGAGCTGCAGAGGTTGATAGTCTTGGTCTGCTACGTCTCTGTAACCACTGGATCCCCTCTGCTCTGTCAGTGAACACTCTACTATAGGGGTGTCCAAACTACGGCCCGCGGCACGCTCTAATTCTAAAAATAAAACAAAATATGGCCCGCATGAGAAAGAAAATGCCCCAGAGCTACGAGATAGCTCGTCTTATTGGGCGTCATGGAAAGCCTTTCTCTGGGGGAGGAATAAGAATAAAAGATTTTAACAAAGGTAGGAACATTACAGTCCAGTAAATCGCCATGAACATTTGACATTCTTTATCATACATGCTATTTAGAGCAGTATTATAATACTGTTCAATTCAATGGATGGCTCTTGTTTTGACATGGAGGCTTTTATTTTGAAAAGCTCACCTTTCCCAGTGGGTCACATGATTTCCTTTTTCTCAAGTATTTCATTTAATGAAGAAAACAAAAAAGTGGAAATTTTCCTCCTTTTTTAAAATGTTATTTATTTTTTCGTTTTTGTGACTTGTTTATTTTTTTACATCACTGTATTTAGAAAGATGAACATGAAAATGAACTCCCTAAATAACAGCTCCATTCATTGACTTAAAGTTAAATCTCACATTCTTGATCATTTAAACTCGTGGTTTTGAATTTTATCACAAATCTTGAGCATGATTTTGATTTTTTTCATATTTCAACCTTAAAATTCATGTTTTCATAGTTCATCTCATATTTTGACTCTTTAAACTTATTCTTTCAAATTTTGCCTCATATTTTGATCTTCAAAACTCAAGATTTCAAATTTTGTCTCATTTTTTTCTCCTTTTAAGCTCATGATTTTGGCTTTATCTCATATATTCACCTTTAAAAACATTACCTTGACTTTATTTAGTGTTTTGACCATTTGAACCAATAATTTTGACTTTTTATCTCAGGTTTTTTAGTCTTTAAAAGTAATATTTCATCTTTTTTTTTTTAAATCATTCCTGCCAGCGTTTTTATTTCACCTGTTTTCTTACTGGTTAAAATGAGGTTGACAGTTTATAGTTACTGTTGACCCTGCTAGCTCTCAGGTTGAGCTAAATTCATGACCCGGCCCCTGCCATGATGGCGATGGATGGCCCTGCTTTAAGGGAAGAATGAATTCAATGAGAATAAAAGAATTTATAAAGGACAAACTGTTGGTTGTACATTCATGTAAAATGGATTAAGTGGAGGTCAGACTGCATGTTTTCAGCAAACACCATCAGACAGTTGTAGGGTTTGGGGACCTGTGGGCCTAAAAACGTGATCTTGATCCTCTGTACTTTGTCAAAACCCTGACTTTTGAACCCCGTCAGACATCTCTGGAGAGACGGTCCCCATCCAACCTGACTGAACCGGAGAGGATTCACAAAGAAGAATGGCAGAAACCCCCGACCCAGGAGTGAAGTCTTGATGTGTCATATTCAAGAGGCTAACCTGACATGCCATCAAGTGGATTATCAGTTACCAAAAACACCTAATGTCTCAGATGAGACACAGTAAATATATATGGTAAATTTTATGGAAATTTGGATTTCAGTAGAAAGTGAAATAATCACTTCAATTTCCAATAATTAGAATTTTCTGGCTATATTTTGTGTTTTCAGGCTTTAATGGGTTAAAATATGCCAGGATTCTGGAGTACAGTTTGGCAGAAGAGATCGCCTAACCTGGCACGCCAGATGGATTTGTTTCACACGTCCATCTAGTAAAGCTCCCATAGACGGCGTTTGGGAGAGGGCAGAGCCTTTGACAAAAACTCAGAGGGTGATTGGATGAATGTTCTGTCTGTCACATCTCTACGGGCCAATCAGAGCAACAAAATACGTAACATAGCCGCACCCGAACCACGGCGACTGCAGACATGTCAGTACTCGACTTTTGTGTTTTTTGAAAACAGCTCACTGCTGTTCTTTGTTCTTTTAACAGAGAAATGTCGCCAAGTTCTGATAAACTGGCGCTCCAGCAGCATCCACGCTAAACTCTTCCTCCATAACAACACCGGCCTCTTCTTACTGCTCGCTTACGTCACGACTCCGCCGTGCCCGAAAGTCCTGCCCCTCTTTGCTGATTGGTCCTGTCACTTTCTAACCAGGCCCAAACGGTTCAGACGGGAGCTTTGCAAGATGGATTCACCAGTGAGAAACATGGAAAGGGGCGTATCCATCTGCTCTGCAAGGTTAGAGATCCCTACAAAACCCCTGAAAACCCTCCTTCCATTTCCAACATCCTACTTTTTGAGGCAAGATTTTCAAGAGGGATCCAGCTGCAGTCAAGATGGCCGACATGGGCGTCGCTATACATGCCGGATGTCCCAAGCGGAAGTTTCCTCTTCGTGTTGGACTCAGCTGCCAGTGTTTGTCAGTCTTTTTTAACCCTGACCCTTGGTGCTGGATCTCAAATATATCACCGTCCCCACCGCCTTACCCTGAACCTAACAACTCGGGCTTTGATGCCTAAGCCTGACCTTAGACGTACGGACCGGGTGAGACTTCTGGTATGGATTGGATGCATGTCGGCCATCTTGTCTGCATAAAAGTACTCTTGGGATTTTCTGCAGTGACCGAAGTCAAGAAAGAGTCGGAACAGACGGGACATTAGAAATACACTGGGGGTGTCATTGTCTCCCATTACCCCTACATGGGACTTCTAACTGGGCCCAAACGGTTCAGACGGGAGCTTTGCAAGATGGATTCACCGGTGAGAAACACGGAAACGGGCGAATCATCTGCTTTGTGAGGTTAGAAAGAGGCTGTTATTGCTGCCAAACGTGCCTCAGTAGTGAGCAAAAGCCCTGAAAGCTTATGTCAGTGATATTTCCGTTTTTTTCCTCTTGCTAAAGTTACAAACATTTCTAAACTTCAGTTTTTTCTGTTCATTTGTTCATTATTGACAATGAAAAATCTTCCAGACTTTAGGAAGAGAAGAAACTGTCCATGGAATCAAACACTGAACCACATCCAGGTCTTCAGTGTAAACTTTATTCCCATATAAAATAATTTACATCAAAAACAGCAGATAAAAATAGAAATTTACTATGTACATGTGAAAGACCTTCTTTTGTTTGTGCACAGCCCGTCTGTGTGATGGAGGGCTTTTCCCTGATTTAGAAACGTCTTCTTCATTTACAACATACAAAGTGACTTCAGCTTTCAGTCTGTTGGAGTTTTAGGAAGCAGCACGAGGAGGGACGCCATCCTCCAGCCCCCGAAGACACCTGGAGAAGGAAAGAGGAGGGTTACACTGTCTGTCTACAGCTTCAAATGACAGCGCACACTGTCAAAACAGTGTGATTAGCCCTTTAATTTCCTCTCATAGCAAACACTGCTGGCCTGTTTCCTCTTAGACAAGCTTTTGCTTTGAAAGAGCCAAAACTCCTGAGTCCATTTTCTCAGGTTGAGAGCATTTTCACACCACTTAATCTTTATAATGGATTTATTTATTATTCATTTATTCATATCTATAACGGTGACAATGACATTAGTTCTCTTTGAAGGTCATGGTTTAAGGTTCTGCATTAAACATTTTCACTTCTGGCCACACTCATTTCTCCTCATAGCAGAATGATGGCGGGGCATTACACAGACTCAGTAGACCAGGGGTGTCAAACTAAAGGCCCGGGGGCCAAATCCGGCCCGTGGGACAGTTATATCCGGCCCGCAAGATCATATCATGTTTTTATTCTGCCTGGCCCACCAGTCCGAGGTCTGCAGATTTACTCCAGCATAAAAATGTAAACTTCACCTCGATTATTTAGAATTTCCCTGTCAAGTCACAAAAATCTGACAAAGTTAAAAGAAAGAAAAAATAGATAAAAATGTGGGGAAAGAAATTAATCTGTGTTTTTATTTCCTATTTTCAATTTTGCATCTCAAGATCATGACTCAAACTTATAATTTTAACTTTTCATTTTATACTTTGACCTTTCAACTCAGAATTTGGACTTTATGTATCACATTTTAATCTTTAAAATTCCCAATTTTAAATTTTTAGTCATATTTTGACCGTTTCAACTCCTTCCTTTGGCTTTTTAATCCCATATTTGGACCAATCAGACTCACTATTTAAAATTTGACCTCATATTTTGACTTAAACTTTTGATTTCTACGCTCTCCTCATATGTTTGCTCTTTAAAAACATTATTTTTAATATTTTGTTCTGATTTTTTTAACTCATAAGTTGGACTTTATATCTCAGATTTGAGCTTTTAAACTTATCATTTTTACTTATTTGAATTTCTAAATGATTTATCATCAGTGCTGTTTTTTCCTATTTTAGTACTGGTGAGAGTGTTGTTGACAGTTTAAGGTTGTGTTGAACCTCGTAGGCTCTCAGGTTAGACCAAGTCCAGAATCCAGTCCTTGCTGTGACTGAGTTTGACACCCGTACAGTAGACCATGTACATATTTAAAAATACACCTATCTCTGATGTCAAGGATAGAAAATGTTACTCATATGTCACGTTGGGCTTTTGTGGTTCATTTATTATCATCTATTATGGTAAAATACATTTACTTTACAGTCTACAGTCTACTTTTATCTTTTCATTTGTATTTATACAGCATCAGTCAAAATCAGTTAGATTTAACAACAAAAATCATTTTCAACACCAACACTGGGTGAATGTCCCCTCCACAGTCATGATTTATTGATGACATGCACGTGTGCAGGATCATTGAAACGGGAGCTTTTTAACGACCCTGTAAAGTGAAAATAGATTTACATTTAGGTCTGATGCATGACAGCTCGTTGTGTTATGAACCCCTAAATCAAATTTCAGGCAACTAAAACAAGTGTACAAAATTCAGCTTCAAAATCAGTCAAATCTGCTCCAGGATGGTGTGGGCGTGTCTGTTGAATGAGCTGAAGCCACGCCCACTCAGGAGAAAAACAATCCTCCCAGATTTGAAAAATGTTACAATCTGAATGTTGCCTGGTAAATTTGGTAAATTTACCTCACAGTGAACAGAAAAACAACATTTAACTGACTGTTAACTTTGAATTAAGGCAGAGACATCAGCTAACAACAGACTGGACTGAGATGAGCTGCTCTGGGATGAGGGGTGGGGCTATTCCCCACTGTGGGCTCATGACATCATGATTCCACATATTGGCCCCGCCCACATTAAACCCAGCCAGGAGAGAGGTAAAAACGTTCTAACAGTCTAAATTTAGAATTGAGTCCCATGTAGATCTCAGTGTTTTCACACGTGTGCAGCAGCCATGTTTAATGTCTAGAGGGCTAGGACACAAACTTTGGTTACGGGTCTTTAACCCCCTTTCACCACTGTTTCTGTCCCTTTATGCCACTCTTTCCCACTCTATGCCCATTTTTTCCACTTTTATTCACTTTTGAACCTCATTTTCCTACTTCACCTAGCAATTTTTGAAACTTTTTCCACTTTATACCCTTTTTGCCACTTTTTTAACAGCTTTTCACCATTCACCATTCACCACCCATTTTGGTACCCTTTTTGCATTTCTGTAACCCATTTTTGCCTTTTTCAAAAATTTCTGCTACTGTATTTTACCTTTAGCCACTTTTTCCCACGCTGAGTTCATTTTTGCCGGTTTTTGACCTGTTTTTACAAGTTTATCTGGTAACTGTTTTTTCCTCTTTGTCCTATTTTGTCACTTTTAACCACTTTTCACAATTTTTTTTATCTTGCTGCATTTCTATAATTTTTTTGGCCATTTTATTCCTATTGTTGGTTCTTTTGAACCCCTTTGATCACTGTTTCACAAGTTATGCCACTTTTTCTACACCTCTTTCATTTTTTCCACTCTTAAATTATTCCACCAATCACATGACCACATCAGGATGTTCAGTGTGTTTCAATCAGAGACTTCATGAGTTTAAGTCAAGAAAAAAGCTCTGCAAGGTCTCTTACAGGACATTTAAAGGTCATGTGACACCCGGGGTACGGTGGTCTCCAAGGGTTAAAATGTCCAGTCTTACTGCATTTTTGACATGATGCTGCAGACTTCTGCAAAGTTCACTCCCAGTGATTGGACAATCAGAGGAAAAATGAAGTAAACGTTCTGTTCTGAAGCTCACTCTGAGAGGCCTACACATGAGCTATCAGACCCCTGATTACTGCAGGTTTAGATGGGATTTCTAAAGCCACATTCTGGACTCAGATGAGACTCTGAACTTCTTCTTGCAGCATCTAAAGCAAACAGTAAGCCATACCACTGCAGAGTAACGCCTTTAATCCTTGTGTTACACAACGACATGAACACCAGCATAGGTAATGCTAGAGCCAATTAAAGTTAAGCACAATTTCTCCTCCTGCTACCTGAGTCTGAATGTCATCACCCAATGCATGATGGGGAATGATGTAATAATTAAGGCTGAGGGTCTGAAGGATGCAGCGGTGATGTTGACTGTAGGTGGAGTCTGGGCTCACAGAGGAGCGTCCAATCATAAACATCCACTCTAGGACTGATGAGGCTGAGGGTCTGAAGGATGCAGCAGTGATGTTGACTGTAGGTGGAGTCTGGGCTCACAGAGGAGCGTCCAATCATAAACATCCACTCTAGGACTGATGAGGCTGAGGGTCTGAAGGATGCAGCAGTGATGTTGACTGTAGGTGGAGTCTGGGCTCACAGAGGAGCGTCCAATCATAAACATCCACTCTAGGACTGATGAGGCTGAGGGTCTGAAGGATGCAGCGGTGATGTTGACTGCAGGTGGAGTCTGGGCTCACAGAGGAGCGTCCAATCATAAACATGGACACTGAGTCACAGTTTCATGAACAGTCAGGGCTGTCAGAGATCAGCAGAGGGACTCAGGGAGTTTAAATCCCATTCATAGTCTCCAGAGTTAGGATTATTATCCATGATTCATGACGTAAAATAACCACAAGCTACCTGAGTGTGAAATGATGGTACGAGGCTTGAAACTGGTGGCCCTCCAGGGCCAAAGCTGGCCTGCCTTCAATTATATCTGGTCCAAAAGATTATTTTCATGCTAACCTTTTTAATGACAATGCCATGACTGATGGGTATCATTTGTTTTTTCTGATGCCAGTACTTAACCAGTACTCTAGAGTGGTACCAGTACCTACACGGTGCCTGAATCAAAACATGATTATGGTCAACGGCACTAGAAATACTGTTACAATTGTATGTACAACCATGAAATTAGTTTAAAAAAAACCTTGTCTAATCCTGATAAACTGTATTTTTTCTATCACAACTCTTCCTTCTACTCCACTGATCATCAACTGGTGGCCCGGGGGCCATATCAGGCCCCCCAAAGCTTCCTGTCCGGCCCCCAGAAGATCATTAAATTCAGAAAAGCAGGAAAAGAAAACGTTGTTTTAAGAGTTTCCTTTGGCTTTGAATGTCTGCAGCTGTTAAATCCACTCCAAAAGCAATTAATAGTCAAATAGTTTTAGAATGACATTTGATCTGTTTTTACAGAAATTCACTTGTCAGTCATTATTAGTAATTATTAAAAAATGGTTAAAACTGGCAAAAATGTCCAGATGGAGTGGTGGAAATGGGTTAGAGAGCAGCAGAAATGCGCTATAAGCGTCCAAATGGGTTGTGGAGTGGCACAAAGGGACAAAAACTTGCAGAAAAAAAGGTCAGAAGAGGTTAAAATGTGGCAAACATTAGTATTAAAGGAAAGAAGGGGCAAAAAGTATATCAAACATGGGTTCAAAGTGGCAAAAATGGTGAAAAAAGTAATGAAAAGTAGCAAAAACAGATGAAAAGTGGCAAAAATGGACAAAAGAGGGATAAAACAGGCAAGTAAAATGGTTTGAAGGAGTAAAGAATGGCAAAAAATAGGGTTAAAGAGGCAAAAAAGGTCAAAAAGTATCAAAAATGTGTTAAAAGAGGTAAAATGGAGCAAAACTAGCCGATGGAAAATCAGTGAAAAGACAGAGAAGTGGGTTAAAGAGAGATAAATAGCAAAAAGTGGTAAAAATGGGTTAAAAGAGGCACCAAATGTTGCAGAAATGTCAGATTGAAGCAGTGAAGTAGTGGAAAGTGTAATCATGGGCTCATATTGGTGCCAAATCCTGACTGTTGAAGGCCCGTTCTTTCCAGACAGCCTGTGGGCCGGCCTGCCTCCTGCTAGTCTACAGCGTTAGAGGTCAGGATAAACCTCACTGGTAATGCTAAAAATGCTATAAAATAATACGTTAATCAGAACAAAATGCTGATGTAATTTTTCTTTATTTGGAAGTCCGGCCCCCAGAGACTAAATCTGGCCCTTGTTCAGGTGTTCTTGCTGAGCCCTGCTCTACTCTTTTAAATGTGTTAGTCCTGCAAGAACTTGCTAATGCCACCTGACAATTGTAACTATTCATTTGTTAATACTGCTTTGTTTTATTTTATTTGAAGTGTTTTTAAGTAAATTTAAGTCATCAAGTTAAATATTAGAATCAAACAGTTCAGTGAAAAAGTAATCGCCCCTCTTGTTAAATCATGAGTTAACTGTGATTAACCTCAGTTTTTGGAAAGCTGAGTTCAGTCTCACTGGCCACACCCAGGCCTGATTACCTCCAGATTAGCTGAATGTAGAAATCCCTTAAATAGAAGCTGTCAGACAAAGTGAAGTAGGCTACAAGATCTCAGAAAGAAACGCATCACACCACCATCCAAAGAGATTCAAGAACAAATGAGAAACAAAGAGACTGAAATCTATCAGACTGGAAAAGGTTACAAAGACATTTCTAAGGCTTTGGGACTCAGAGAACCAGAGAACCACGGTCAGAGCCATTATCCACAAATGGAGAAAACTGGGAACAGTGGTGAACCTTCCCAGGAGTGGTTGGCCAACCACAATCTCATCCCTCTGAGCACGGCTGGGATAAGGTCAACATTTTTGAAACAGAAGTTTGGACGAACCAAACAGCTGTATTTGTGTTTGTGCCTAAAGCTGCCATGAGCAGAGAGACAGTGACAGTGAGTCCCAGCGTCCTGTGACAGAGCAGTCATACAGACGATGTGATTTCCAGATCGTTCCACAGCGTTTAAAGAAGCTGGAAACACACCGACACCTCTGCACAGACATGAAGGAAGTAGTGTGACTGATGATGAAGACGTGTCTGCCTCCACCACAGCCTCTGTCCTCACTAACTGTTGGATTTACCACTCAGCAAACATGCTCTAGTCCAGTGGTTCTCAACTGGTGGGTCGGGACCCAAAAGTGGGTTGCAGAGCAGTTTTCAGTGGGTCATGACTAGGTGTCTGAAAAAAATGGAAGCAGAAGTCCTAAAGTCCTCATTGGACATGCATCAATACCTATTATTTTACCCTGTTTTACTGTGAAATTGTGTAAATTTAAACGTCTGATCAATATTTCAACTAATGTATCTCCTTTTCTTTCAATAAATGGCTACTTTCCCAATGATAGCGAAGTAATTTCACAAGTTCTCTGGAAAACTGGCAAAAACTGACACATAATGATGGGAAAGAGGTTATAAAATGTCTGTTTTTGCTCGAGTCTCCTAAAGATCATCACATTAATCTCAGTGTGTGTTACAGAGGAGACAGTCCATAAAGCTTCCCTCTACCTGCAGACTGATGACACACACACGACCTTAAAGGCCAGACTCCCTGCAGACACTCATCTGGTTTCTTCATGATCATTCAGAGGAAAGGCTGGCTTCAGGTAGACCGTATACACTCCTGCAGGGAAATCTGTGATGATAAGTAGCAGTTTCACATGTTAGTGTGTGTTTACTGCTCTGTTGAAATTAAAATAGAATTACTCAGCTAAAGGCAGCAGTTCTGGGTGTCCAGGAGCTTGTTCATGTAATTTAGCTCTCTGCTGGTGTGGTGACCTCTCTAGGTTTGATGACACAAACAGAGCGATGCTTTAGTTAACTAGCTGTGGATCAGGTCAGCAGGCAGGCTTGTCTCTAAATCAGTGTGAGTCAACCAAAGAGCCAAAATGGTGAAAAATACATTTTCACAATCTAAGTGGTGAAAAATGTCAATTACAATAAGTTAAAAGTGGCAAAAGTGGTCAAAAAGCAGCAAACACTGGGAGAAAAGTGGTGAAAAAGGGCAGAATATTGCAAAAATGGGTGGGAAGTAGGGGTGTGACGAGACACTTCTCTCACGAGACGAGACTTTACACTTTTTTAATTTTGGAAAAAAAATACCTGGCTGGAAAATATGTCTGTTATACAACTGAAAGTCATAATTACAAAGCATTCAGGTCTATTCAGAAATATTTAAACTAAGTATTAATGATCCAAAGAGTGTTTTGTCTAACTTTGACTCAAACTGTACATTTTAATGCTCTTCAAATCAAACTCATGTCATATAATACTTAAATGTGCATAAGAAAAGCAATTAGATTATTTTAAAAGTACTTTCAGCACTGTTTACAACCAAGTAGCAACCTCCGGTCCTAAAAAATGAAGCCAATGTGGAAGTGCAAAAAATTGCTATACCGCGACTGTCCACTTGAGGCTGACTGCAGGAACACCGGAAGTTCTGTCTGAACACATGTTAAACAGCCGGTTTTGACTCACAAAATAAACTGGTTTACAGCCTGGTTCAAAACACCAAACGTGTCTCATTAGCTAGTGTCTTATTGTGCTCCCACTGTACGGGGGGGGTGAATTTTTTTGTACCACGATCGTTTGGATTATATTTAGGATAAACCTCACTTCACGGTGATTGGTGCGTCTCATTTGATTGACAGATAGCTCAGCAGGCAGAGGCTCCGTTTCTGTCAACCGGAATGCTAGCTAGCAGGCTGACAGGAAGTCACGCTTAGTGGGCGGGCCGTTAGGTTGATCTAAAGTTCGGTTTAGACCGCGATTTCAATATGGAAGCATCCACAAATGGGGTTCAAAAGCCGTTTGAGTCCGCCTATTGTAAGCAGACGACTGACGTCACACGGGGTTTGTCCAATTCTTTCTACAGTCTGAAATATAAAGAGCTGCATCAGTAGAATCAAATATTTTCACATCCTCTTTAAGGACATCCATATTTAAAACACTCTAAATAAATCTTTAAGTCAATAACATGTAATTTACAGAAATAGATTATTTTATCGTTTTGTGGTCTTTTTTTCTCATATGAGCTTTAATGATGCACAGATGAGCGTGTGTGTTAGTGTGTGTGCGTTGGTGAGAGAGTGTGTGTCTCTGTCTGCTGTCAGACAACAAACGTCGCGTTTCACTGACGCTCTGACTTCGCTTTTTGGAGCTACTCTATGGCGCTCAGAGTTAGTTTAGCTAAGTTTACCACTGCAGTGTGCAGACCCGTTGCACTGCACACGTTAAGCTTCTGACTGATCATACTCACAGCCAACAGCTGATGGATGCGTGACCGACGGTGAGACGAGAAGGAGACACGACGAAGCAGCGACTCAAAGTTACAAAGTCACAAATAGCGGCACTACGAGTGAGTCTGCACGCATACACGGACTAAATAAACGCTGTATTCTCCTCACGGAGACTGCACAGGCTTTCACCAGCAGCATTTCATCAGTTCACACCGTTATGATGACGCATAGGCGGATCATGTGTGGCCCAGGTAGCGCACGTGGGGGGGTAGGGGGTGGGGGGGTGGAGCGGTGATCTTAATGGATACCGGATCAGCTCCGTTTCCTCATTAGCTCTCTCACCAACAGTTTTAAAGTGTCCAGGCCATGTTTGTGATCTTTTATAGCTTCAGTTTGGTTTTGTTTTCTGTAAGAAGAGCTGCTGCTCCAAGTGTCTGCACAATAATGATTTTTCTGTGACGAGAAATCTCGTGTCATTTGATCTCACACTCCTTGTGGGAAGTGACCAAATAATAAGTTAGAGGTGGCAAAAAATTGTCAAAAAGTGGCAAAAACCTGAAAAAAGTTGGGAAAATGGCTTAAAGTCAGAAAAAAAGGTGGGAAATGGGCAAAAAATGTCATCTTATTGCCAAAAGCAGCTTAAATGGGCAAGAAGTGGCAAAAAATGAGTTACAGGTGGCTAAAATGGTCCGAAAGTGGCAAAAATGTAGCTAAAATGGTCCGAAAGTGGCAAAAATGTAGCTTAAATGGTCTGAAAGTAGCAAAAATGTAGCTAAAATGGTCTGAAAGTGGTAAAAATGTAGCTAAAATGGTCTGAAAGTGGTAAAAATGTAGCTAAAATGGTCTGAAAGTGGCAAAAATGTGGCTAAAATGGTCCGAAAGTGGTAAAAATGTAGCTAAAATGGTCTGAAAGTGTTAAAAATGTAGCTAAAATGGTCTGAAAGTGGCAAAAATGTAGCTAAAATCATCTGAAAGTGGTAAAAATGTAGCTAAAATGGTCCGAAAGTGGTAAAAATGTAGCTAAAATGGTCCGAAAGTGGCAAAAATGCAAAAATAGTCTGAGAGTGCCTAAATTGGCAAAAAAAAAAAAAAAAAAAATGGAAATATGGGTATTATATGGAATTTAACTGTAAAAGGCAGCTTAATGGGTGAGAAGTAGTAAAAATAGGTAAAAAGGGGGCAAAAATGGCAAAAAGCAGGATGAAAGTGTCGAAAATGGGACAAATATTTCAAATTTAGACATAAAGAGCCACAGATCATCACCAAAGAGCCACACGTTGAGTATCACTGGTCTAATACATGGGGGGGGGGGGGGGGGGCTCTAAACACAGAGTAGGGCTGGGTCACACGTGTGGTCACAGAGAGAACAGCGGTGGTCAAGAAGAAGGCGTGTGATTGGTAGAAATCAGATTTCTTTAACGGCTAAAGTGCATGTTTGTAATGAACTTTAGATTAAAGGGGTATTTCATATTTTTTCATTTTAAATCATATCTTGACCTTTTAAACTCTTGATTTGTATTTTGTCTCATATCTTGACCTTCAACCTCATGATTGTAACTCTCTGTCTCATATATTTGCCTTTTAAAAACTTTATTTTGACTTTTATTTTTGTATTTTGACCTTTAGGACTGAAAAAGTTGACTTTTATCTCAGATTCTCAGCCTTTAAACTCATTTATTTATTCAGCATGTATTTGACAAGGACATGGACTATTTCTTGGCCATTTTAATCCCATTGTTGCCTCTTTTGAACCCTTTTCACCGTCGCTTTCACAGGTTATGCCACTTTTTTCTACACCTCTTTCATTTTTTCCACTTTTAAATGATTCCACCTGACCACATCAGGATGTTCAGTGTGTTTCAGTCAGAGACTTTATGAGTTTAAGTCAAGAAAAAGGTCTCTTACAGCAGGGGTTCTCAACCTTAACAAAACTAAGAACATTTTTCAGATTTACACTGTTGCCACTTTGTACCAGTTTTGCCTAATTCAAAGCCATTAAAACCCATTTTTGTCCAGTTTAAACTCTTTCCACCACTTTTTTCTGCCTGTTTTTGCCACTTCTAAATCAAATCTTGCCACTCTCTGTCTATTGGCTCTGTTGACACATTATTACCACTATTAACCCTTTTGCCACTTTTTACACCACATTTCAAAAATTGAAAAGCCCATCTTTGCCAGTTTCTGACTATTTCTATCAATTTTAATCCCATTTCACCAAATTTCCACCTATTGTTGCCACTCTAACGCCATTTCAGCCAGTTTTAATCCCCTTTTACCACTTAGTGTGCCCATTTTTGTCACTTTAACCCATTTTTGCCATATTTTGGTTATTTTTTGCCATTTTTTATGTAATTTTTTGGCATTTCTAACCTATTTTAGCTATTTTTAACATATTTTAATTCTGTTTTTAACTAAAGGTTTTACATTTTTAAGAGGGCTACTTACTACACAGATGAATTAAAATGTGTTTCTTTGATAAGAGTGGTTATTATTCAGGTTAAATATAAAACACCACTGCTTAACTTTACAATGGACCAGGATTTTGCGGACCCCCAGTTTGGCTGGGCCCCAGAAAGCTCTCCCATTTTCCCCTACTGGGGGAATCATGTTTGCATGCAATGCATGCAACATACACCCCAACACCTCTCTCTATGACCTTTGACCTATACCACTTCAGATCTTCTCTGAGTCAGAGAGAGGGGTTTAGATAGATAGACAACTGGAACCCTTAAACCTCAGCAGCTAATGGCATGGAGAAATAAACGTATTCTGGGCTCATGCTCACTGAAACAAATGTGTTCTGGTTAAAAACGTGACTGAAGATCAGTGAAGTAATGAAGCTTTGTTTGAAGAATGGTTTTAAAGTTTAGAGCTCTGGTGCTGTATCAAACATTTGTTGTTAGTTTACTGAAAAATCAACCCTGATATTCAAATATGGGCTCTACGATTTCTGGTCCATGTCAATAAGCTGGTCACTTCCATTACACTGCATTGGTGCCTCTGGGCCGTGACGGCGTGCTGCTCTCTGCGTGGTTACAGGCTGAAATAAAGCTGGAGTGTGAAGGTGAGCAGGAACGGTCAGCCTCATTAATTAGAAGCTGCCACGGGCCGTTTCTCTGCAGCCGAGCAAGAGAGAATAACATGAATATTAGTCCTGATATTCATGAGCAGACCGGCTCCTGGGGGGGTTTGTGGCTTCACTCTGGGTGTCATCAGGTCCTGACAACAATGCCAGCGTCTTGTGGTTATAGCGGGGGTGAGGGCTCACGGAGGGCCGCTATAGGACGCCAGCAGTGATGATGAAAGAGTTACAGCTTTGGTGGCGAGCGGCTAATGGCGTGCAGAACAACAGCAGACTGACAGGCAAGGTGAACGCGGGGCGACACGCTGAATATTTATGAAGCCCAATTAGGAGTGTTTGTTGGCTCCACAGGCCGACTTCAGCAGGATCAGACGGATTCACCCAGCAACAGGTTAAAGAGTCGGGGGAGTTAGGAGGATTTAGACGTCTCTGTGGCCAGAGCAGACAGCAGAGAGGGCGAGGAGGAGGGGGATAGGCCTGTCATGATAGCACAATCCTAAACTTCCACATGATTCCAGTTCAGTCCAATGACACACGTTTGGTTCTATTCCTGCAAACATCTGCCTCACATTTTACCACCACATTATACAAGAAGAAGATCAGACCAAGCACTCAGGGCAGGGGTGTCAAACTCAAGGCCCGGGGCCAAATCCGGCCTGTGGTGCAGTTATAACTGGCCCTAAGGTCTGAGGTCTGCAGATTTCCTCCAGTATAGAAATGTAAACTTAACCTTGATGATATCAAATATCCTTCATTCATAAAAATGTTAAACAACAAGGAGTAAAAATAAGCAGATCAAATGAAATGTGGGAAAACAAATTCATTTACTTTCATTTCATATTTTCAATTGTGCATTAACAATAATGATGTCGACCTATTATTTGGATTTTTATTTCATACTTTGACCTTTTTCAATTTATGATTTTGACTTTTTATCTCATATTTCCATGTTTTCAGTTTATTGATATATTTTACCTTTTTATGTGCAACATTTTTTATTTTAAACCATATTTCTTCCTTAATAACATGATTGTGACTTTATATATATATATATATATATATATTTGCCTATTACAAGCATTATTTTAACATAAAATTTGGTGTTTTGACCTTGACTTTTATCTCATATTTTGACCTTTTTCTATTCATTATTTGGACTTTTATGTCATATTTGACCTTTGAGGTTAACAGTTTTAAATATTAAGTCATATTTTTGACTAAAAACATGATTGTGACTTATATATATGTATGCCTTTTAAAAGCACTACCTTAACATCTCATTTTGAGTTTTGACCTTTTGACCTTTTGATCTCAGATTTTGAGCCTTTTAACTGATCATTTGACTTTTTTTAAAATCTCAAAATCATTTATCATCATTACTAACTTTTTCCCAAAATTTATTACTGGCAAAAAATGAGGTTGACCGTTTATTGTGGACCCTGCTAGGCCCTCAGGTCAGACCCAGAACCCGGCCCCTCCTGTGACTGAGTTTGACACCCTGACTTAGGGGGGAGCACACAAGCACAGCAAGCAGAGCACACGCCAACCAGAATCAGCCAAACTTCAGGATCGGTTCTGTCATCAGCTCCAAACACAGGCAGAGGCACTGCTGCTGGAAACAGACACTCACACACACAGAGGCTTTCTTCAGGACGGAAACCAGAGGGCCATGTTTAAATACTCCGGGACAGGGTGTTACCAGACGACCTTACAGCACAGCCAATAGAGTCTTTCTAGCTTCAGTATTCATGAAGGTCATGAACTCCAACACACTGCCTCTATTCTGGGATGAAGGTTTGTCAGTGAAACCACAGCAGGGCATTCTATGCTTCTCACCTGTTTCATGAGATTAAAAAAAAAAAATCATGTTTTCCATAGAAGTCAGACCTGTATCCATGTAGAACAAACCTAACCCAGGTTTTTATCATTATAATTATGACAGCCTCACTTTAACCAGGTCCCAAACTCTGCCCCCCCCCGTCAGTCTGAGCCAGCGATACTCAACCTGTGGCTCTTTTATGTCTTAATGTGAAAAAGTATTCCTCCAGAAAACCTTAAAAAAGAAACTTTGACCTCAGAGATGAATAACATCAATCCGTTTGTTTCCCAGACTAACCATAACCCCCTAACGCTAACCCTAACCCCTAACCCTAACCCTACAGAAGGCTTTCACTGCCACACTTAATTCTCCCATTTATCCTATTTTTGCCACATTTATCCCATTTTTGCCTTTTTTCACCATTATTTGACACTTTTCACCCGATTAAGCTATCTTTGCCATTAAATACCACTTTTTTCCTACTGTTTTGCTCATTTTGCCACTTTTTCATGACACTTTTTCACAGTTTTTGCCCTTTTTCACCATTTTTCGCCCATTTAAGCTGCCTTTTTTATTGAGTACCATTTGTTTTTTTTGCCCTATGTTGCCACTCTTGACTGCTTTTTGCCCATTTTGTTCTCTCATTTTGTTGCCATGTTTTTGTCACTTTTGGACCATTTTTCCATCTTTAACTTATTTTTATTGCTACTTCAAGCTGTTTTTGCCACTTTTTCACCTCTTAGATTGTGGCTCTTTCAAAGGTATTTTTGAACAGCTTGTCTCTTTGGCTGAGCAGGGTTGAGCAACACTGATATAATCCAGTCTGCTTCCACCTGGTGTAAAGAGCCAGCTCAACATCGAGCATGAGGCACAGAGCGACCAGGGTCTCAGACCGTCACCACAACATGGACTTGATCTGAATGTTAGCGTAGCACTGTTGTTGTTCACTCTCTGCAGCCTTAGCAACTGGTTCACTAAGTACTAATGCTAGCATCAGCAGGATAGTGGAGGGATGAGGGGGGCAGGCCTGTCTCTGAAATACTGAGGATAAGGCCGTGGTTCAGTCAGTCTGAGAGTTTGACATTAAATGTTACTGCTGTAGGTTTCTCATCAGTGGCGTCTTTAGATCACTGCTGATAAACCCAGAGAATAGACCCTGAAAAACCCAGAGAATAGACCCTGATAAACCCAGAGAATAGACCCTGAAAAACCCAGAGAATAGACCCTGATAAACCCTGAGAATAGACCCTGATAAACCCTGAGAATAGACCCTGATAAACCCTGAGAATAGACCCTGAAAAACCCAGAAAATAGACCCTGATAAACCCAGAGAATAGACCCTGAAAAACCCAGAGAATAGACCCTGAAAAACCCAGAGAATAGACCCTGATAAACCCTGAGAATAGACCCTGATAAACCCAGAAAATAGACCCTGAAAAACCCAGAGAATAGACCCTGATAAACCCAGAGAATGGACCCTGATAAACCCAGAGAATGGACCCTGATAAACCCAGAGAATGGACCCTGATAAACCCAGAAAATAGACCCTGAAAAACCCAGAGAATGGACCCTGATAAACCCAGAGAATGGACCCTGATAAACCCTGAGAATAGACCCTGAAAAACCCGGATATTGGACCCTGATAAACCCAGAGAAAAGACCCCTGATAAACCCAGAGAATAGACCCTGAAAAACCCAGATATTGGACCCTGATAAACCCAGAGAAAAGACCCCTGATAAACCCAGAGAATAGACCCTGAAAAACCCAGAGAATCGACCCTAAAAAACCCAGAGAATGGACCCTGAAAAACCCAGAGAATAGACCCTGAAAAACCCAGAGAATGGACCCTGATAAACCCAGAGAATAGACCCTGAAAAACCCAGATATTGGACCCTGATAAACCCAGAGAATAGACCCTGAAAAACCCAGAGAATAGACCCTGATAAACCCAGAGAATAGACCCTGAAAAACCCAGAGAATAGACCCTGAAAAACCCAGAGAATAGACCCTGATAAACCCAGAGAATGGACCCTGATAAACCCAGAGAATAGACCCTGATAAACCCAGAGAATAGACCCTGAAAAACCCAGAGAATAGACCCTGAAAAACCCAGAGAATGGACCCTGAAAAACCCAGAGAATAGACCCTGAAAAACCCAGAGAATGGACCCTGAAAAACCCAGAGAATAGACCCTGAAAAACCCAGATATTGGACCCTGATAAACCCAGAGAATAGACCCCTGATAAACCCAGAGAATAGACCCTGATAAACCCAGAGAATGGACCCTGAAAAACCCAGAGAATAGACCCTGATAAACCCAGAGAATAGACCCTGATAAACCCAGAGAATGGACCCTGATAAACCCAGGGAATGGACCCTGATAAACCCAGAGATTGGACCCTGATTAACCCAGAGAATGGACCCTGATAAACCCAGAGAATGGACCCTGATAAACCCAGAGAATGGACCCTGATAAACCCAGGGAATGGACCCTTATAAACCCAGAGAATGGACCCTGATAAACCCAGAGAATGGACCCTGATAAACCCAGAGAATGGACCCTGATAAACCCAGAGAATAGACCCTGATAAACCCAGAGAATAGACCCTGATAAACCCAGAGAATGGACCCTGATAAACCCAGAGAATGGACCCTGATAAACCCAGAGAATGGACCCTGATAAACCCAGAGAATGGACCCTGATAAACCCAGAGAATAGACCCTGATAAACCCAGAGAAAAGACCCCTGATAAACCCAGAGAATAGACCCTGAAAAACCCTCAGAATGGACCCTGATAAACCCAGAGAGCGGACCCTGAAAAACCCAGGGAATGGACCCTGATAAACCCAGAGAATGAACCCTGATAAACCCTGAGAATGAACCCTGATAAACCCTGAGAATAGACCCTGATAAACCCAGAGAATGAACCCTGATAAACCCTGAGAATGGACCCTGATAAACCCAGAGAATGGACCCTGATAAACCCTGAGAATGGACCCTGATAAACCCTGGGAATGGACCCTGATAAACCCAGAGAATGAACCCTGATAAACCCAGAGAATGGACCCTGATAAACCCAGAGAATGGACCCTGATAAACCCAGGGAATGGACCCTGATAAACCCAGAGAATGGACCCTGATAAACCCAGAGAATGGACCCTGATAAACCCAGAGAATAGACCCTGATAAACCCAGAGATTGGACCCTGATAAACCCAGGGAATGGACCCTGATAAACCCAGAGAATGGACCCTTAAAAACCCACTGAATGGACTCTGATAGACCCAGAGAATGGACCCTGATAACCCCAGAGAATGGACCCTGATAAACCCAAGGGAATGGACCCTGATAAACCCAGAGAATGGGCCCTGATAAACCCAGAGAATGGGCCCTGATAAACCCAAGGGAATGGACCCTGATAAACCCAGAGAATGGACCCTGATAAACCCAGAGAATGGACCCTGATAATCCCAAGGGAATGGACCCTGATAAACCCAGAGAATGGACCCTGATAAACCCAGAGAATGGACCCTGATAAACCCAGAGAATGGACCCTGATAAACCCAGAGAATGGACCCTGATAAACCCAGAGAATGGACCCTGATAAACCCAGAGAATGGACCCTGATAATCCCAAGGGAATGGACCCTGATAAACCCAGAGAATGGACCCTGATAAACCCTGAGAATGAACCCTGATAAACCCAGAGAATGGACCCTGATAAACCCAGAGAATGGACCCTGATAAACCCAGAGAATGGACCCTGATAAACCCAGAGAATGGACCCTGATAAACCCAGAGAATGGACCCTTATAAACCCAGAGAATGGACCCTGATAAACCCAGAGAATGGACCCTGATAAACCCAGAGAATGGACCCTGATAATCCCAAGGGAATGGACCCTGATAAACCCAGAGAATGGACCCTGATAAACCCAGAGAATGGACCCTGATAAACCCAGAGAATGGACCCTGATAAACCCAGAGAATGGACCCTGATAAACCCAGAGAATGGACCCTGATAAACCCAGAGAATGGACCCTGATAAACCCAGAGAATGGACCCTGATCAATAGACGGTTGGTGACTTTTTAAAAGAATTATTATCATAAAAGGAAATATTATTATTATTATTATTTTTATTTTTATTGTTGTTGTTGCTGTTGTTGTTAATATTTTTTTTATTTATCTATTATTTTAATTATTATTATTTAACTGGAATCACAGGAAACATCACCTGCTCTGCTCTTACAGTTTTATTATTATCATCATTATTATTATTATCATTATTATTATTATCATTATCATTATTATTATTATTATTATTATCATTATTATTATTCTCATTCTCATTCTCATTATTATTATCATCATCATCATCATCATCATTATTATTATTATTATTATTATTATCATCATTATTATTATTATTATTATTATCATTATCGTTCTTCTCATTCTCATTCTCATTATTATTATTATTATTATTATTATCATTATTATTATTATTATCATTATCGTTATTCTCATTCTCATTCTCATTATTATTATTATTATCATTATTATTATTATTATTATTATTATTATTATTATCATTATTATTATCATTATTATTATTATTATCATCATTATTATCATTATTATTATTATTATTATTAGTATTATTATTATTATTATTATTGTTGTATTTATTATTATTATTATTATTATTGTTGTATTTATTATTATTATTATTATTATTATTATTATTTGCTCTGTTCTACTCAGACTTTGTTTTTGCCCAGTCAGCACTTCTCCCTGCTCACTTCCTCTAGTTTGAGGCTCCAGCTAGTGTGATGTGTGGGACTCTGAGATACTCTGATGTGGACTCTGAGATACTCTGATGTGGACTCTGAGATACTCTGATGTGGACTCTGAAGTACTCTGATGTGGACTCTGAAGTACTCTGATGTGGACTCTGAAGTACTCTGATGTGGACTCTGAAGTACTCTGATGTGGACTCTGAGATACTCTGATGTGGACTCTGAAGTACTCTGATGTGGACTCTGAAGTACTCTGATGTGGACTCTGAGATACTCTGATGTGGACTCTGAAGTACTCTGATGTGGACTCTGAAGTACTCTGATGTGGACTCTGAGATACTCTGATGTGGACTCCGAGATACTCTGATGTGGACTCTGAAGTACTCTGATGTGGACTCTGAAGTACTCTGATGTGGACTCTGAAGTACTCTGATGTGGACTCTGAAGTACTCTGATGTGGACTCTGAAGTACTCTGATGTGGACTCTGAAGTACTCTGATGTGGACTCTGAAGTACTCTGATGTGGACTCTGAGATACTCTGATGTGGACTCCAAGATACTCTGATGTGGACTCTGAGATACTCTGATGTGGACTCTGAGATACTCTGATGTGGACTCTGAGATACTCTGATGTGGACTCTGAGATACTCTGATGTGGACTCTGAGATACTCTGATGTGGACTCTGAGATACTCTGATGTGGACTCTGAGATACTCTGATGTGGACTCTGAGATACTCTGATGTGGACTCTGAGATACTCTGATGTGGACTCTGAAGTACTCTGATGTGGACTCTGAAGTACTCTGATGTGGACTCTGAGATACTCTGATGTGGACTCTGAGATACTCTGATGTGGACTCTGAGATACTCTGATGTGGACTCTGAGATACTCTGATGTGGACTCTGAGATACTCTGATGTGGACTCTGAGATACTCTGATGTGGACTCCAAGATACTCTGATGTGGACTCTGAGATACTCTGATGTGGACTCTGAGATACTCTGATGTGGACTCTGAAGTACTCTGATGTGGACTCTGAAGTACTCACGTGCTCTGTCAGAGGAGTCTCTCTGCTCGGTCTGCCTGCAGGGTCACGTCTGAGGTCCTCAGGACTCCCAGCTCCACGTTCTTCTCCTCAGTCCATCCTTCAAAGCCGGAGTTGCAGTGACCCGACACGGCTCGGACACTGCCTCTGCCGTCCTCCCAGCTGATCCGAGCTGGTCCTGAAGCTCTTACTGTCCCGTTCGTGTCCTTCATGCTCCCCGAACTCTTCTTCATCCCCTCCCCGGTCTCCACAGACTTCAGCCCCCCCTTGGAGAGCCTCTCGGACAGCTTCCTGGCCCAGTGCGTGAAGCTGATGTCCAGAGAGCCGCGGCGCTCCTCCGCGTCCAGCGGCACGTTCCCGGTGTACCAGAGCACCCACCAGACCAGGCTGAGGAACATGATGACGGAGCCCGTGTAGATCAGAAAGTCTCCGTAGAACCGGCCGCTGACGTTCAGATTCCCGAAAATCCCGACCAGCAGCACCACGAAGCCCGCGGCATCAAAAACCACGGCCAGCAGGAAGAGCAGCGCGCACCGCCCCACGCAGCGGGGGGCCATCACGGAGAGGACCGGAGCCGAGGACCCGAGTACCAGAGCCCAGCACGGAGAGGCACATTTCACCTCTCTCCACCTGTGCTACGTTCACCTGCACACAAGCCCCGCCCCACAACACGTCACAGGATCAAGTGGGCTCTCAGGGGGCTCATAACAACAGGATGCGTTCAAGGACACCGCGGAAATTCAAAATTCGGCCTAATTTAACAACTTTTATCCGTGTAAGCGCACTAGAAGATGGAAATAACCTCCAATCACAGCTCAGACAGGAGAAACGATGAAGTTGTTCACTGGAACCTGAAACCTCTGAACTCTCAGCAAATGTTTCATGTCCGCATTGAGGACTTTAGCGCCAAATATTCACAAGACAACTAGAAACAGTAACTCTGAGTCCAACATTCCTCATTTTTCAGCCAGGCTACATGGTCCTGTATCTGAGGCTACATGGTCCTGTATCTGAGGCTACATGGTCCTGTATCTGAGGCTACATGGTCCTGTATCTGAGGCTACATGGTCCTGTATCTGAGGCTACATGGTCCTGTATCTGAGGCTACATGGTCCTGCATCTGAGGCTATATGGTCCTGTATCTGAGGCTACATGGTCCTGTATCTGAGGCTACATGGTCCTGTATCTGAGGCTACATGGTCCTGTATCTGAGGCTATATGGTCCTGTATCTGAGGCTACATGGTCCTGTATCTGAGGCTACATGGTCCTGTATCTGAGGCTATATGGTCCTGTATCTGAGGCTACATGGTCCTGTATCTGAGGCTACATGGTCCTGTATCTGAGGCTACATGGTCCTGTATGGTCCTGTATCTGAGGCTACATGGTCCTGTATCTGAGGCTACATGGTCCTGTATGGTCCTGTATCTGAGGCTACATGGTCCTGTATCTGAGGCTATATGGTCCTGCATCTGAGGCTATATGGTCCTGAATCTGAGGCTATATGGTCCTGTATCTGAGGCTACATGGTCCTGTATCTGAGGCTACATGGTCCTGTATCTGAGGCTACATGGTCCTGTATGGTCCTGTATCTGAGGCTACATGGTCCTGTATCTGAGGCTATATGGTCCTGCATCTGAGGCTATATGGTCCTGAATCTGAGGCTATATGGTCCTGTATCTGAGGCTATATGGTCCTGCATATGAGGCTATATGGTCCTGTATCTGAGGCTATATGGTCCTGAATCTGAGGTTACATGGTCCTGCATCTGAGGCTATATGGTCCTGAATCTGAGGTTACATGGTCCTGCATCTGAGGCTACATGGTCCTGTATCTGAGGCTACATGGTCCTGCATCTGAGGCTATATGGTCCTGAATCTGAGGCTATATGGTCCTGAATCTGAGGTTACATGGTCCTGTATCTGAGGCTACATGGTCCTGTATCTGAGGCTATATGGTCCTGTATCTGAGGCTACATGGTCCTGTATCTGAGGCTACATGGTCCTGTATCTGAGGCTACATGGTCCTGTATCTGAGGCTACATGGTCCTGCATCTGAGGCTATATGGTCCTGAATCTGAGGTTACATGGTCCTGCATCTGAGGCTACATGGTCCTGTATCTGAGGCTACATGGTCCTGTATCTGAGGCTATATGGTCCTGTATCTGAGGCTACATGGTCCTGTATCTGAGGCTACATGGTCCTGTATCTGAGGCTACATGGTCCTGTATCTGAGGCTACATGGTCCTGTATGGTCCTGTATCTGAGGCTACATGGTCCTGTATCTGAGGCTACATGGTCCTGTATCTGAGGCTACATGGTCCTGTATCTGAGGCTACATGGTCCTGCATCTGAGGCTATATGGTCCTGTATCTGAGGCTACATGGTCCTGTATCTGAGGCTACATGGTCCTGTATGGTCCTGTATCTGAGGCTACATGGTCCTGTATCTGAGGCTACATGGTCCTGTATCTGAGGCTACATGGTCCTGTATCTGAGGCTACATGGTCCTGTATCTGAGGCTACATGGTCCTGTATGGTCCTGTATCTGAGGCTATATGGTCCTGTATCTGAGGCTACATGGTCCTGCATCTGAGGCTATATGGTCCTGTATCTGAGGCTACATGGTCCTGTATCTGAGGCTACATGGTCCTGTATGGTCCTGTATCTGAGGCTACATGGTCCTGTATCTGAGGCTACATGGTCCTGTATCTGAGGCTACATGGTCCTGTATCTGAGGCTACATGGTCCTGTATCTGAAGCTACATGGTCCTGTATCTGAGGCTACATGGTCCTGCATCTGAGGCTATATGGTCCTGAATCTGAGGCTACATGGTCCTGTATCTGAGGCTACATGGTCCTGTATGGTCCTGTATCTGAGGCTACATGGTCCTGTATCTGAGGCTACATGGTCCTGCATCTGAGGCTATATGGTCCTGTATCTGAGGCTACATGGTCCTGTATGGTCCTGTATCTGAGGCTACATGGTCCTGTATCTGAGGCTACATGGTCCTTTATCTGAGGCTACATGGTCCTGTATGGTCCTGTATCTGAGGTTACATGGTCCTGTATCTGAGGCTATATGGTCCTGCATCTGAGGCTATATGGTCCTGTATCTGAGGCTACATGGTCCTGTATCTGAGGCTACATGGTCCTGTATCTGAGGCTACATGGTCCTGTATCTGAGGCTACATGGTCCTGTATCTGAGGCTACATGGTCCTGTATCTGAGGCTACATGGTCCTGTATCTGAGGCTACATGGTCCTGTATGGTCCTGTATCTGAGGCTACATGGTCCTGTATCTGAGGCTACATGGTCCTGTATCTGAGGCTACATGGTCCTGTATCTGAGGCTACATGGTCCTGTATCTGAAGCTACATGGTCCTGTATCTGAGGCTACATGGTCCTGCATCTGAGGCTATATGGTCCTGAATCTGAGGCTACATGGTCCTGTATCTGAGGCTACATGGTCCTGTATGGTCCTGTATCTGAGGCTACATGGTCCTGTATCTGAGGCTACATGGTCCTGCATCTGAGGCTATATGGTCCTGTATCTGAGGCTACATGGTCCTGTATGGTCCTGTATCTGAGGCTACATGGTCCTGTATCTGAGGCTACATGGTCCTTTATCTGAGGCTACATGGTCCTGTATGGTCCTGTATCTGAGGTTACATGGTCCTGTATCTGAGGCTATATGGTCCTGCATCTGAGGCTATATGGTCCTGTATCTGAGGCTACATGGTCCTGTATCTGAGGCTTCATGGTCCTGTATCTGAGGCTACATGGTCCTGTATCTGAGGCTTCATGGTCCTGTATCTGAGGCTACATGGTCCTGTATCTGAGGCTACATGGTCCTGTATCTGAGGCTACATGGTCCTGTATCTGAGGCTACATGGTCCTGTATCTGAGGCTATATGGTCCTGTATCTGAGGCTACATGGTCCTGTATCTGAGGTTACATGGTCCTGTATCTGAGGCTACATGGTCCTGTATCTGAGGCTACATGGTCCTGTATCTGAGGCTACATGGTCCTGTATCTGAGGCTACATGGTCCTGTATCTGAGGCTACATGGTCCTGTATCTGAGGCTACATGGTCCTTTATCTGAGGCTACATGGTCCTGTATCTGAGGCTACATGGTCCTGTATCTGAGGCTACATGGTCCTGTATCTGAGGCTACATGGTCCTGTATCTGAGGCTACATGGTCCTGTATCTGAGGTTACATGGTCCTGTATCTGAGGCTACATGGTCCTGTATCTGAGGCTACATGGTCCTGTATCTGAGGCTACATGGTCCTGTATCTGAGGCTATATGGTCCTGTATCTGAGGCTACATGGTCCTGTATCTGAGGCTACATGGTCCTGTATCTGAGGCTATATGGTCCTGTATCTGAGGCTACATGGTCCTGTATCTGAGGCTACATGGTCCTGTATCTGAGGCTACATGGTCCTGTATGGTCCTGTATCTGAGGCTACATGGTCCTGTATCTGAGGCTATATGGTCCTGCATCTGAGGCTATATGGTCCTGCATCTGAGGCTATATGGTCCTGAATCTGAGGCTATATGGTCCTGTATCTGAGGCTATATGGTCCTGCATATGAGGCTATATGGTCCTGTATCTGAGGCTATATGGTCCTGAATCTGAGGTTACATGGTCCTGCATCTGAGGCTACATGGTCCTGTATCTGAGGCTACATGGTCCTGTATCTGAGGCTACATGGTCCTGTATCTGAGGCTACATGGTCCTGTATCTGAGGCTACATGGTCCTGTATCTGAGGCTACATGGTCCTGTATCTGAGGCTACATGGTCCTGTATGGTCCTGTATCTGAGGCTACATGGTCCTGTATCTGAGGCTACATGGTCCTGTATGGTCCTGTATCTGAGGCTACATGGTCCTGTATCTGAGGCTACATGGTCCTGTATCTGAGGCTACATGGTCCTGTATCTGAGGCTACATGGTCCTGTATCTGAGGCTACATGGTCCTGTATCTGAGGCTACATGGTCCTGTATCTGAGGCTACATGGTCCTGTATCTGAGGCTACATGGTCCTGCATCTGAGGCTATATCGTCCTGAATCTGAGGTTACATGGTCCTGCATCTGAGGCTATATGGTCCTGTATCTGAGGCTACATGGTCCTGTATCTGAGGCTACATGGTCCTGTATCTGAGGCTACATGGTCCTGCATCTGAGGCTATATGGTCCTGTATCTGAGGCTACATGGTCCTGTATCTGAGGCTACATGGTCCTGTATCTGAGGCTATATGGTCCTGTATCTGAGGCTACATGGTCCTGTATCTGAGGCTACATGGTCCTGTATCTGAGGCTACATGGTCCTGTATCTGAGGCTACATGGTCCTGTATCTGAGGCTATATGGTCCTGTATCTGAGGCTACATGGTCCTGTATCTGAGGCTACATGGTCCTGTATCTGAGGCTATATGGTCCTGTATCTGAGGCTACATGGTCCTGTATCTGAGGCTACATGGTCCTGTATGGTCCTGTATCTGAGGCTACATGGTCCTGTATCTGAGGCTATATGGTCCTGCATCTGAGGCTATATGGTCCTGCATCTGAGGCTATATGGTCCTGAATCTGAGGCTATATGGTCCTGTATCTGAGGCTATATGGTCCTGCATATGAGGCTATATGGTCCTGTATCTGAGGCTATATGGTCCTGAATCTGAGGTTACATGGTCCTGCATCTGAGGCTACATGGTCCTGCATCTGAGGCTATATGGTCCTGAATCTGAGGTTACATGGTCCTGTATCTGAGGCTACATGGTCCTGTATCTGAGGCTACATGGTCCTGTATCTGAGGCTACATGGTCCTGTATCTGAGGCTACATGGTCCTGTATCTGAGGCTACATGGTCCTGCATCTGAGGCTATATGGTCCTGAATCTGAGGTTACATGGTCCTGCATCTGAGGCTACATGGTCCTGTATCTGAGGCTACATGGTCCTGTATCTGAGGCTATATGGTCCTGTATCTGAGGCTACATGGTCCTGTATCTGAGGCTACATGGTCCTGTATCTGAGGCTACATGGTCCTGTATCTGAGGCTACATGGTCCTGTATGGTCCTGTATCTGAGGCTACATGGTCCTGTATCTGAGGCTACATGGTCCTGTATCTGAGGCTACATGGTCCTGTATCTGAGGCTACATGGTCCTGCATCTGAGGCTATATGGTCCTGTATCTGAGGCTACATGGTCCTGTATCTGAGGCTACATGGTCCTGTATGGTCCTGTATCTGAGGCTACATGGTCCTGTATCTGAGGCTACATGGTCCTGTATCTGAGGCTACATGGTCCTGTATCTGAGGCTACATGGTCCTGTATCTGAGGCTACATGGTCCTGTATGGTCCTGTATCTGAGGCTACATGGTCCTGTATCTGAGGCTACATGGTCCTGTATCTGAAGCTACATGGTCCTGTATCTGAGGCTACATGGTCCTGCATCTGAGGCTATATGGTCCTGAATCTGAGGCTACATGGTCCTGTATCTGAGGCTACATGGTCCTGTATGGTCCTGTATCTGAGGCTACATGGTCCTGTATCTGAGGCTACATGGTCCTGCATCTGAGGCTATATGGTCCTGTATCTGAGGCTACATGGTCCTGTATGGTCCTGTATCTGAGGCTACATGGTCCTGTATCTGAGGCTACATGGTCCTGTATCTGAGGCTACATGGTCCTGTATGGTCCTGTATCTGAGGTTACATGGTCCTGTATCTGAGGCTATATGGTCCTGCATCTGAGGCTATATGGTCCTGTATCTGAGGCTACATGGTCCTGTATCTGAGGCTTCATGGTCCTGTATCTGAGGCTACATGGTCCTGTATCTGAGGCTACATGGTCCTTTATCTGAGGCTACATGGTCCTGTATCTGAGGCTACATGGTCCTGTATCTGAGGCTATATGGTCCTGTATCTGAGGCTACATGGTCCTGTATCTGAGGTTACATGGTCCTGTATCTGAGGCTACATGGTCCTGTATCTGAGGCTACATGGTCCTGTATCTGAGGCTACATGGTCCTGTATCTGAGGCTACATGGTCCTGTATCTGAGGCTACATGGTCCTGTATCTGAGGCTACATGGTCCTGTATCTGAGGCTACATGGTCCTGTATCTGAGGCTACATGGTCCTTTATCTGAGGCTACATGGTCCTGTATCTGAGGCTACATGGTCCTGTATCTGAGGCTACATGGTCCTGTATCTGAGGCTACATGGTCCTGTATCTGAGGCTATATGGTCCTGTATCTGAGGCTACATGGTCCTGTATCTGAGGTTACATGGTCCTGTATCTGAGGCTACATGGTCCTGTATCTGAGGCTACATGGTCCTGTATCTGAGGCTACATGGTCCTGTATCTGAGGCTATATGGTCCTGTATCTGAGGCTACATGGTCCTGTATCTGAGGCTACATGGTCCTGTATCTGAGGCTATATGGTCCTGTATCTGAGGCTACATGGTCCTGTATCTGAGGCTACATGGTCCTGTATCTGAGGCTACATGGTCCTGTATGGTCCTGTATCTGAGGCTACATGGTCCTTTATCTGAGGCTACATGGTCCTGTATCTGAGGCTACATGGTCCTGTATCTGAGGCTACATGGTCCTGTATCTGAGGCTACATGGTCCTGTATCTGAGGCTACATGGTCCTGTATCTGAGGCTACATGGTCCTGTATCTGAGGCTATATGGTCCTGCATCTGAGGCTATATGGTCCTGCATCTGAGGCTACATGGTCCTGTATCTGAGGCTACATGGTCCTGTATCTGAGGTTACATGGTCCTTTATCTGAGGCTACATGGTCCTGTATCTGAGGCTACATGGTCCTGTATCTGAGGCTACATGGTCCTGTATCTGAGGCTACATGGTCCTGTATCTGAGGCTATATGGTCCTGCATCTGAGGCTATATGGTCCTGCATCTGAGGCTACATGGTCCTGTATCTGAGGTTACATGGTCCTGTATCTGAGGCTACATGGTCCTGTATCTGAGGCTACATGGTCCTGTATCTGAGGCTACATGGTCCTGTATCTGAGGCTACATGGTCCTGTATGGTCCTGTATCTGAGGCTACATGGTCCTGTATCTGAGGCTACATGGTCCTGTATGGTCCTGTATCTGAGGCTACATGGTCCTGTATCTGAGGCTACATGGTCCTGTATCTGAGGCTACATGGTCCTGTATCTGAGGCTACATGGTCCTGTATCTGAGGCTACATGGTCCTGTATCTGAGGCTACATGGTCCTGTATCTGAGGCTACATGGTCCTGTATCTGAGGTTACATGGTCCTGTATCTGAGGCTACATGGTCCTGTATCTGAGGCTACATGGTCCTGTATCTGAGGCTACATGGTCCTGTATCTGAGGCTAAATGGTCCTGTATCTGAGGCTACATGGTCCTGTATCTGAGGCTACATGGTCCTGTATCTGAGGCTACATGGTCCTGTATCTGAGGTTACATGGTCCTGTATCTGATGCTACATGGTCCTGTATCTGAGGCTACATGGTCCTGTATCTGAGGCTACATGGTCCTGTATCTGAGGCTACATGGTCCTGTATCTGAGGCTACATGGTCCTGTATCTGAGCTTACATGGTCCTGTATCTGAGGCTACATGGTCCTGTATCTGAGGTTACATGGTCCTGTATCTGAGGCTACATGGTCCTGTATCTGAGGCTACATGGTCCTGTATCTGAGGCTACATGGTCCTGTATCTGAGGCTACATGGTCCTGTATCTGAGGCTACATGGTCCTGTATCTGAGGCTACATGGTCCTGTATCTGAGGCTACATGGTCCTGTATCTGAGGCTACATGGTCCTGTATCTGAGGCTACATGGTCCTGTATGGTCCTGTATCTGAGGCTACATGGTCCTGCTGTCCTCTTCCCCCTCTATGGTCAGCCTTGTCTCCACATGACTGGTCTAGAATGGTCCAGGTCCAGAGCGGCTGCTGTAGGCTGCAGGAGTTCTACTGGTTCTTTGTCATCAGTTGTTTTTCAGGTTATCGTTGAGTTTCCTCGCTGAAGCACGCCCTTTAAGATCAGACCTGAAACTCACTGGTGTTGGTCTATAGAGGATCCCAGCCCTCTTCATCTGGCTCTGGATCCTAGTCCACCTCATCTGGGTCTCTATTAGGACTGCCACTGGACTCTCATCCTCTGAAGCACAGGTGTCAAACTCAAGGCCCGGGGGCCAAATGCGGCCCACGGTGCAGTTTTACCCGGCCCACAAGGTCAGATCTAATTAGACCAGGCTCAGTGGAATGAGGTCTGCAGATTTCCTTTAGAAACCTGGAAGATTAAACAGAAAATCCTTGATAAATGATAAAAATCTGAAAAAGCAGAGAGTGGAAATAATCAGATAAAAAGTCAGGAATGAGGGAAAGAAATCAGTTTGTGTTTTCATTTCATATTTTCATTTTACATCCCAAGATTACGACTGAAACTAAGATTTTTGACTTTTTTTTAATTATCTTGACCTTTTAAACTCCTAACTTTGACCTTTAATCCCATATTTTCACTTTTTAAACTCCTGATGGAGAATTTTATCTCATATTTTTAGAGTCACAATTTTGAATGTTACCTTCTATTATGACCTTTTAAACTCCTGATTTTGTGTTTTATCTCATATCTTGATCTTTAAACTCGTGATTTTAACTCTCTATCTCATATATTTGCCTTTTAAAAACTTTATTTTGACTTTATTTTCTGTATTTTGACCTTTAGGACTTATAAAGTTGATTTTTTATCTCAGATTTTGAGCCTTTAAACTCATTCATTTATTTATTTATTTAGCATGTGTTTGACATGGACCCACAGTAACACTGGTGCTGAGATATTTAATCATTTTGACTTTTTTATATAAATCTTAAAATCCTTTATCATCACTGTTTAATTTCCCTATCATTCATGACCTGTGAGAACACGGTTGATGGTTTTCAGTTCAATCTTGACCCCGTTTGGCCCTCAGGTTAGACCTGAATCCAGATTTCAGCCCCTGCTGTGACTGAGTTTGACCCCTGTTAGGGAGGGTGACGTGTAGACCAGATGCTGTCTCCATCAGAACTGGTTTTTTATGCTCTGGTTTCACTGAGACCCAGCCTCCTCCTGCAGACCCTCCCTGCTCTCACCTGGATCAACAGTTTCACTGCAGCAGTGAGGACTTCCCAGCTGATAGGTGTCACAGTGATGTTAATGAGGTGGATTCTCTGTGGGGTAACCCTTTAATGACAGGCATGTGTTCAGCTGTCTGGAAAGAACGGGCCTTCAACAGTCAGGATTTAGCACCAATATGAGCCCATGATTACACTTTCCACTACTTCACTGCTTCAATCTGACATTTCTGCAACATTTGGTGCCTCTTTTAACCCGTTTTTACCACTTTTTGCTGTTTTATCTCTCTTTAGCCCACTTCTCTGCCTTTTCACTGATTTTCCATCGGCTAGTTTTGCTCCATTTTGCCACTTTTAACACATTTTTGAAACTTTTTGCCCTTTTTTGCCTCTCTAACCCATTGTTTCCCATTCTTCAACTCCTTCAAACCATTTTACTTGCCTGTTTTATCCCTCTTTTGTCCATTTTTGCCTCTTTCCATCTATTTTTGCTACTTTTTATTACTTTTTCACCATTTTTGCCACTTTGGACCCATTCTTGAAATACTTTTGCCCCTTTTCCTTTGATACTAATGGTTTTGTCCCTTTGTGCCACTCCACATATAGGGGCTACGTCGACGAGTCGACTAGTCACTCGTCACAAGATTAGCCAATCACAACGCCTAATGTGTAGCCCTTTTAAAGATTTATTTAAGGTTTTGATGCTGTAGACCACAGGTTACTAATGAATGTTCTTCATCACGTTGACATGTCACACCAAGCAGCATCATGGTCAGCCTACTGTTTGACTGGTGATGAGTTCAGATGGCGGGATCCACCTCTTCTTTTCTGGAGGTCTTAAAGGCGTGCCTCAAGGTTCAGTCTGAGGACCTGTTTTATTCTGGTATATACCATGTTTGTAAGCTGCCTGTTCTTAGGAGATTATGGATTAGGATTTTCAAAACATGAACTGTTGGTTCCTTTAAACTATTCCCTTCTCCTAGAATCAGTCATGATTTCATCAGTGACTAGTTGGAGTCGAGTCGACTTCTATCACATGAAAGTCGACTTTAAACATTCTCAAGTGGTGCAACCCCTACTCCACGCTTACTGCTCATCTCTGCTGCTCTCTAACCCATTTTCACCACTCCATCTGGACAGTTTTGCCAGTTTTAACCCTTTTTAAAAATATTTGTTACTAACAATGACTGACAAGTGAATTTCTGTAAAAACAGATCAAATGTCATTCTAAAACTATTTGACTATTAATTGCTTTTGGAGTGGATTTAACAGCTGCAGACATTCAAAGCCAAAGGAAACTCTTAAAACAACATTTTCTTTTCCTGCTTTTCTGAATCTAATGATCTTCTGGGGGCCAGACAGGAAGCTTTGGGGGGCCTGATATGGCCCCCCGGCCACCAGTTGATGATCAGTACACAGCTGATCCTGGAGACTGGAGCCAGTCCCAGCTGTCATTGGTGGAGAGACACCGTTGACTGGTCAGAAAGAAACTGTCCAATGGAGATTCTTCTTAAAGTTGGTTCTCTGCTGTCCTTTAATGGAGAACCGCCCAGTTCTGGTCAAACTGCTGCTACAGCTGCGTCCACGCTGATCTCCTCACCCACCATGGAGTCACCACCGCCCCCTCCTCCATAAATGATGCTGATTCTCAGACGAGGAAACAGCAAATTATTATTGCTGTGTGCAACATGAAGAAAAGCAGCACAAAATAACAGTTTATGAAGATCATGTGATAATGTTTGGTAAGGACAAACATCTCTGCAGGTTCCTCTGATGAAGACTCGTTTTGGACTGTTTGCTTGAGACCTGGACTCCTAACGAGTCTTGAACGCCACACATCGCCAGATTAGGATATTTCCTCCTCTTCACTGGTTCTGATGTCCTACATTTAGAGCAGGGGTGTCAAACTCAAGGCCTGGGGGCCAAATCTGGCCCATGGCACAGTTATACCTGGCCCACCAGATCACATGATAGTTTTATTAGAGCTGGTCCACCAGTCTGAGGTCTGCAGATTTCCTCCAGTATGAAAATGTAAACGTAGCCTTGATGACTGATAACATCCTCACTGAGTCAGGAAAATTAGAACAAGTAAACAGTAGAAATAAAGAGTCAGGAACGCAGCAGAAATCTGTGTTTTTTTCTCTGTATTTTCAATTTAGCATCTCACAGTTATGACTAAAACTTATGGTTTTGACCGTTTATTTCATATTTTAACCTTTAAATCTCAGAACTTTTACTTGAATCTCATATTTTAACCTTTAAAGCTCATGATTTTTAATTTTATTTTGTTTTTTGACTGTTAAAAACCATGGTTTCAGTATTCTATCTCATATTTTGCCTTTTAAAAACATTGTTTTGACTCTAAATGTCATGTTTTTACCTTTAAACCTTATAAATTTGAATTTATATCTCAGATTTTGAGTTTTTAACTTAAAGGGATGCTTCAACATTTTGGCAAATTCGTCCATTGCCATAGTTCCTATAGTCTTAGTAATAGGTTCGTTACCTTCAGTTGTCGGTGCAAGCTATTTTTAGATTGGCCGCTGCCGAGTTCAGACCTGCTGTGCCAACTCAATGTAAGCAGACGGTATTCCGGCTTTCCCTCATCAAACTCATCAAAAACACAATCCAACAACTCCAAAACGCTCTCGTGGACAAGTTGTGACCTGCACTATGCTATGAAATAATAACTTGTAATTGTGTAACATTACAATGCATGAAGCAAATACTGGGAACTATTTCTTGTGTAAACCACTGGGCGGAGCGACACAGTGCAGCAACCATGTCTGCAGTGTAGTTCCGGCTTTGCATTTAGCTTGAAAACATCTCCGTCTCGTAATGCTCCATGGTTATTTCATAGCATGGTGAATGTGCAGGTCACAACTTGTCCACGAGAGCGTTTTGGAGTTGTTGGATTGTGTATTTGATGAGTTTGATGAGGGAAAGCCGGAATACCGTCTGCTTACATTGAGTTGGCACAGCAGGTCCGAGCTCGGCAGCAGCGATCTAAAAATAGCTTGCACCGACAACTGAAGGTAACGAACCTATTACTAAGACTATAGGGATTATGGCAATGGGCGAATTTGCCAAAATGTTGAAGCATCCCTTTAACATGTTGACCTTTTAATCTCATATTCATTGAGGTTGGCAGTCTATGGTTAAATCTTGACCCCGTTAGGCCCTCAGGTTAGACCTAAATTCAGAATCTGGCCCCTGCTGGGACTGAGTTTGACACCTCTGATTTAGAGCCTGTTTTTCATGGTGAGTTCAAGTTTCCAACTGCACCTAAATGCAGCAATATTCTGCACGTGTTTATAGCACATTTATAGCATCCATTTGACATGCACAGTGACCCCCGTCCCTTTCACACACCTTATTAAAGCTGCATCCTCGTCACACTGTGGATGATTTCATGACTTATTAACTCCATGATTAACTGAAGACGCAGCAGATTACATGGATTTCCTTCACTGAAGTCCTTCATGGCTCAAAGTGATTTCTGAGGCGTACATGCGACATCTGCTGCAGAGAATGACTCAGAAATAAGAGAGGAAAGGAGGGCCATGTGTTTTTAGGATTACAGCAGATTCTGTCATTAACAAACCCAATCCTGGAGCTTAAATATCACCTATTTGTGCACAAGACTGAAAGTGATGTGTTCATATGAGCTAACACTATATTTCTGCTGATTTAATCCGCCACTAGAGGGCGACATTCACCTTTACAACACAGGTGGAGCGCTGCATTGTTTGACCAGCCCAGTCATCCTGTTTGAGCAACGCTTCTCTTCAGCCCTGTGAACTCAGAACAGATGCTCTCCTCACATAGATGACCTTTGACACAAAGAGCTTTATTCTCACACAAGCATTTTATTTCCACACACTTTTAACAGAGCAGACACCATCAAGGATGCAACAGAGACTGTTTATACAGTATAGAGTTGGACTTAAATATCCTTTTTATTGGTTTATTCCATCAATAATGAAAACGACTACTTTATACTTTAAAAACTGCTCACACTGCCTCCTCCAAAGATGTTTCTCTATCAGTGCAGAATCAGCACAGCGTTCTCCATATCTCCTCCTTAATGGGCCCATGCTGCATGTATCAGTCCACTACTGAGCTACTGAGCTGTCTGATCCTGGACTTACCTGGGCTACAGGTTACCAACATCCGTACCTGAGGGTGTGTCTGTGTCATTGCTGAAGATCATCCAGGGGGTAGAACACTTAAAACAAGTTCATGTGATCACTCTTCCAAGGCGATGACTTAAACAATGTCCATCACACAGAAAAACAACCACAAAAACCTCCGAGTGAAATAAAACTCTCACCCTCATCCAGGCTCACACACCTGACCCACACAGTCATGGACAAAAGTATTGGCACCCCTGGATATTCTCCAGAAAACACACCATTTCTCCCAGAAATTGTTGCAATTACAAATGTTTTTAGTATCATAGGTTCATTTCCTTTATGTTCATTGGAACAACACAAAAAAGCAGAAGAAAAAAAGCTAAAATTGACATAATTTTACACAAAACTCCAAAAATGGACCAGACAAAATTATTGGCACCCTCAACTTAATATTTGGAAAAAAAAACCTGAAACCAACCTCTTCCTCTGACCATCAACAAGCTTCTCACACCTCCCAGCTGGGATTTTGGACCACTCTTCTTTAGTAAACTGCTCCAGGTCTCCAGATTTGAAGGGGGCCTTCTCCCAGCAGCAGTTCTGAGATCTCTTGTTTGTTTGTTTGTTTATTTGGATCTTTTAGCCCACTATTCTTCCAAGAGTCCGTAGCATAAAACATTACAGAAATATAATAAAAACACAACAGTCTAACTGAAACACAATACAATATAGAACAACACAAACCCAGGAACATACATACAACACACAGATGCATCATACACACAAACAAAACTTATAAAATGACATAAAAGCTATACCCTCAAATCACAGTCATACAGTTGCAATAGAAAAGTTCAAATACTCCTTAAAGAAGGCCCCTAATGTTTTGTTTAAGATGTTTTTCTGGTAGGTTCCTAATGAGATCAGGTAAACTATTCTACAACTTCACAACCTGAAAACAAAACATCCTTTTAGCAGCGACAGGCCTGGTCCTGGGTGAAACATAATCACTAAATGTCTGTCTTTGACCTGCCTATCAACAGTCTTGGCTTCTTTTCAACATGTAAGTTATGAAATAACTTCTAGCCATTATATCCCTGATTACGACCACTCCAGTATTTTGTATGGCTCTTCAATAGGAGTATCATTTGGACATCTAAGAATAATTCTTGCAGCCTTATTTTGTGCAGCCTGGAGTCTACTTGTTTCTCCTACTCCACCATTACCCCAAACAGCAGCACAATAATTCACCTGGCTCGCAATGAAAGCGTGGGTCACTGGTCTTGATATTTTTGTGGGTAAATATTTGGCTGTTCTACCAACCATAGCAGCAGTCTGAACCAGCTTCTACATAGATTAGATCTATGTTGTGTCCAAGACAGAAGACTATCATGTTGAACACCTAACAGTCTCATCTATTTGTTCTTTGTCATTTGTCATGAGCTGGAAACAGGGCAGACTTTGCCTCTTCCTCACAGAACCTATCAGCATTACTTTTGTTTTCTTTATATTCAGTACACTTTTGTTCATATCGACCCGGTCCTTGATTGTTTCCAGGTCTTGCTGCAGTGGTGTGTGTATGTCTACACATGAATACCCCGGTGCATACACAGTAGGATCATCCACAAAAACTGCCATTTTGATGGGACTAGAGCATATGAAGAATCATTTGTATATAGCAGATAAAGGAGAGGCCCGAGACAACTGCCTTGAGGAACGCCACACTGTATACTCAGAGGAGAAGAATAAGATCCTTTTATAAAAAACGGTTGTGTTCTTTCAGTTAAATAAGCATGAATCCAGTCAAGAGCGGTTTGTTGGAGCCCATAATGAAGGAGCTTTTTTAATAATTTACAATATTCTACCAAATCAAATGCTGCACTAAAATCCAAAAATAGTACACCAACATATTTCCCAGATCAGCTTGTTCTAGCCATTGACCTGTCATCTCAGTGAGAGCAGTCTCAGGATGGTCCTTAAGGTATGCGTGTTGATTGGTTGAGAATAAATCATTCGTCACCAAATCTGAGCACTGATTATGCTCTCCAGTTACTCGGTGCAGGTAAAAGACTGATCTCAGGTGAGAGAGGTTCTTTACTGTTCTTTGGAATAGGACATAGCTTAGCTTTCTTCCACACTCTAAAGAAGTGACCAGTGTCAATTGACCAGTTATACAAATACCTCTAGGGGGCAGCAATCTGGGTTAGGGTTAGCCTGCAGCTTTCCCATCTGGGAGAGACTCTAGCAATTTCATAACCTCCTCAGCTGTTACAAAGGAAAGGGAAAAGAGCAGGTTTTATTTAATGTGATGTTGTTATCAATCAGGTCATTGAGAGTTTCTTCAGAACTGGAAGAATCCGTCATTTTCTGAGTGTTAATTTTGTTTTCCAAATAAGCAGCAGAATGACCGGCAGCATCAGCAGCTTTGTGATCACTCTTCTATTCTCCTCCACAAATGACGGACACGGTGCAACATTTGTTCCCATCAACCCTCTGACTGTATTCCATGTTTTTAGGGTCATTTCTACACTCCGTTTTTATAAAGAGGCCTTCTTATGGTGATTTAATGTCAGTGCGTAATTGTGTAACTTTCTATAGATCTGTTGGTCAGATTCTACATTTGATTTTAAAAATGTAGCTTTTGCCTCATTTCTTTCTGTAAATGCTTTGCTAAGTTCATCATCTATCCATGGAGCAGAACAAGCTTTGACGGTCTGTTTCCTGATTCAGTTAAGAGTTCAGTAAAACATTCAGAAGCATGATTGAAATTCTCCTCTAGATGTGTTTACTCCCAGGAACATGCAGCTAAATCCCTCTAAAATTCTTAAATCTTTTAAAACTCCTCTTTACTATTGTTCTAGGTGGTCTCTTTAGAATCTTTGATATTTTAGTTATGGTTACAATATTGTGGTCTGAACAACCAACAGGACACACACACACACACTTGAACACTGTTGTGGTACATCAGTAAAAGTCAGACCAATGCATGTCCCAGGACGTCTGCCATTCCTTTTAGAACATCGTCCTGACCATCTCTTTCATTTTACACCCCTCTGTAAATCTCAGTCATTTACTTTTGTTGCTATTCTTGTTATCACACCAATTTATGTTCAGATCACCCATAAAGAACACTTCCTTATCATCATTAGAAGCATTATTTAGACCAGTACATAAGTCATCTAAATAGTTCACATTAGAGCAAGGGTGTCGGTATGCACATCCAGTTATTAGTTATAATTATTAGTAATTATTAAAAGAGGTCTTTGATAAGGTAGAGGCATCTGTCCCCAGACAGCCTCACGGTGATTCATCGTTAGATCATCTCTCTTTCTGAAAGGCAGATGATTTTAAATATAAATCCTTTCTTATGAAATGATATCCATCCACATAGACTCTGCCATCAGTGATAGAACTGTGATCTAGATGTGACTCAGTGATAGAACTATGTAGATGTGACTCAGTGATAGAACGATCTAGATGTGACTCAGTGATAGAACGATCTAGATGTGACTCAGTGATAGAACGATCTAGATGTGACTCAGTGATAAGACGATCTAGATGTGACTCAGTGATAGAACGATCTAGATGTGACTCAGTGATAGAACGATCTAGATGTGACTCAGTGATAGAACTATGTAGATGTGACTCAGTGATAGAACTATGTAGATGTGACTCAGTGATAGAACTATGTAGATGTGACTCAGTGATAGAACTATATAGATGTGACTCAGTGATAGAACTATGTAGATGTGACTCAGTGATAGAACTATGTAGATGTGACTCAGTGATAGAACTATCTAGATGTGACTCAGTGATAGAACTATGTAGATGTGACTCAGTGATAGAACTATGTAGATGTGACTCAGTGATAAGACGATCTAGATGTGACTCAGTGATAGAACTATGTAGATGTGACTCAGTGATAGAACTATGTAGATGTGACTCAGTGATAGAACTATGTAGATGTGACTCAGTGATAGAACTCTGTAGATGTGACTCAGTGATAGAACTATGTAGATGTGACTCAGTGATAGAACTATGTAGATGTGACTCAGTGATAGAACTATGTAGATGTGACTCAGTGATAGAACTATGTAGATGTGACTCAGTGATAGAACTATGTAGATGTGACTCAGTGATAGAACTATGTAGATGTGACTCAGTGATAGAACTATGTAGATGTGACTCAGTGATAGAACTATGTAGATGTGACTCAGTGATAGAACTATATAGATGTGACTCAGTGATAGAACTATCTAGATGTGACTCAGTGATAGAACTATGTAGATGTGACTCAGTGATAGAACTATGTAGATGTGACTCAGTGATAGCTAGAACATGAATATCATTGATTTTCAACACGTTACAGATTTCAGTCATTTCATTAAAGGAGACATATTCTGCAAAATTCACTTTTTCAGACTTTTCTAACACAAATATGTGCCCCTGGCCTGTCCACAGTCCCCTCAAATACCAGAAAAATCCATTCCCTCTCCCCCTCTCTGTCTCCACCTTTCAGAAAATATGTGCTGAAACAAGAGTCTCATATTTAGCTCCTGGTGACCTCACCAGGAGCGTGAGCACCCGCCCCAAGGTTTGGCTGGCCCTCCCCCACTTGGAGGAAAGTTCTGCCCTCCTGTAGCGATCCTCTCAGGTACCAGCTGAGATGCTGGATAGCTCAGAGGGTTTTACTGCTGACTACGGTCTCAGAGGTTGGTAGTTCAAATCCCAGTGTAGTTCTAAACTTTGGATAAAAGTGTCTGTAGTACCAGGAGTACTGCATCCATTTCCTGAAAGGGGTGTGGTCAGGGGCGGAGTCAGGCAGCTAATTGCCATATAAAGCCACAGACACAGAAGGGCTGAAATAGAGGGGGTTTTAAACGTACAAAATTCCTATACTGGAGTGTTTTTTCAGCAACAAACTTCACAGGCATGTTTTGGGGACCTCTGAGACCGATTTAAGCTCGTCTTAAAAGGGTCTAATATGTCTCCTTTAAGCTCGTCTTAAAAGGGTATAATATGTCTCCTTTAAGCTCGTCTTCAAAGGGTATAATATGTCTCCTTTAAGCTCGTCTTAAAAGGGTATAATATGTCTCCTTTAAGCTTGTCTTAAAAGGGTATAATATGTCTCCTTTAAGCTTGTCTTAAAAGGGTATAATATGTCTCCTTTAAGCTCGTCTTAAAAGGGTATAATATGTCTCCTTTAAGCTCGTCTTAAAAGGGTATAATATGTCTCCTTTAAGCTTGTCTTAAAAGGGTATAATATGTCTCCTTTAAGCTTGTCTTAAAAGGGTATAATATGTCTCCTTTAAGCCCGTCTTAAAAGGGTATATGTCTCCTTTAAGCTTGTCTTAAAAGGGTATAATATGTCTCCTTTAAGCTCGTCTTAAAAGGGTATAATATGTCTCCTTTAAGCTCGTCTCAAAAGGGTATAATATATCTCCTTTAAGCTCGTCTTAAAAGGGTATAATATGTCTCCTTTAAGCTCGTCTTAAAAGAGTATAATATGTCTCCTTTAAGCTCGTCTTAAAAGAGTATAATATGTCTCCTTTAAGCTCGTCTTAAAAGGGTATAATATGTCTCCTTTAAGCTTGTCTTAAAAGGGTATAATATGTCTCCTTTAAGCTCGTCTTAAAAGGTATCATATGTCTCCTTTAAGCTTGTCTTAAAAGAGTATAATATGTCTCCTTAAGCTCGTCTTAAAAGGATATATGTCTCCTTTAAGCTCGTCTTAAAAGGGTATATGTCTCCTTTAAGCTTGTCTTAAAAGAGTATAATATGTCTCCTTTAAGCTCGTCTTAAAAGGGTATAATATGTCTCCTTTAAGCTCGTCTTAAAAGGGTATAATATGTCTCCTTTAAGCTCGTCTTAAAAGGGTATAATATGTCTCCTTTAAGCTCGTCTTAAAAGGGTATAATATGTCTCCTTTAAGCTTGTCTTAAAAGGGTATAATATGTCTCCTTTAAGCTTGTCTTAAAAGGGTATAATATGTCTCCTTTAAGCTCGTCTTAAAAGGGTATAATATGTCTCCTTTAAGCTTGTCTTAAAAGGGTATAATATGTCTCCTTTAAGCTTGTCTTAAAAGAGTATAATATGTCTCCTTTAAGCTCGTCTTAAAAGGGTATAATATGTCTCCTTTAAGCTTGTCTTAAAAGAGTATAATATGTCTCCTTTAAGCTCGTCTTAAAAGGGTATAATATGTCTCTTTTAACCAAACTGAATCATTGAATGTGCCATTAAAGACCTGTGTCAGATATCCACATCAGAATAACCAGGGAGTTGTTTTGGGGTCATGATCAGTTGATTATTCATGTACAATTGTCTGTCACTAAAATGACGTGGTTGTTTCGAGGTCTGTGTTCTTTCATTATGGGATAAAGTACTGTCCTCCTGTTCATGACTTCATGGGGAAATCGGTCGTTTACTCCAAACTTTGAACCTTTAAGTTGTTTTCCTCGACTTTTCACAAGCTCCTTGTGTTTAAAATGTTCAAAAATTGCAACAATGGCTCTTGGTCTGTCTTTCACTTCTTTACCCTTTATACTTTTTCTGTGGACGCGGGAGAAGGTGACATCTTTTACCACTTCACCTGGCAGTTTCACCTGTGAGGCATGAAGGTCTTCACGACAGTTTCACAGTCAACACTGTCCTCCTCAGCGACTCCTGAGAAAACCAAGTTGTTCTTCATAGAACGACACTGTTGATCAAGCAGGGTTTCTCACAGCCGCTTGTTCTCCTCTTCAAGCACGTTCACCCTGCTCTCCATGTCCTGCACAGATTTCTTGAAGCTCCTGTTGTCACTCAGCAGTTCATCAATTTGCCACTGACTGTTGGCTAGCTCTATAACCTCCAACACTTCAGTTTAGCAAGTCTATCATTAACTGAGGAGGCTGGTCTCAACCTCCAAGACCCCATCGACTTCATCCTCATCACTTACTTCTTCAGAGTGTGGTCTTTTAGGAGTTGATTTGGTGGCATCAGCTGCAACAGCTTGCCACCTTTGCTTAGCTTTCTCTTCTTCCTTCCAGAAAGATTACTTAGTGAGCTTGCTTGTGGCATTTCCATCTGGGCAAGTTGATAATCTCTCCTCAATAAATTGCTCAAGGGATTCTGTTGTTTCAGTTGAATCCAGCTTGTCACAGCAGGGAGTATTCACAGTTCTTGTTCAGGAACAGGCCTGACCAGGCCTCACCACACGCCATCAGCCCAGGCCTCATGCAATCAATCAAAAAAAATAAATAAATAAAAGGTGTTCAATGGGATTTAGATCTGGACTCATTGCTGGCCACTTCAGAACTCTCCAGCTTTGTCTCCAACCATTTCTTGGTGCTTTCTGAGGTATGTTTGGGGTCACTGTCCTGCTGGAACACCCATGACCTCTGACCCAGACCCAGCTTTCTGACACTAGGCCCTACATTGCAGCCCAAAATCTTTTGATGGTCTCCAGATTTCATGATTCCTTGCACACAATCAAGGCACCCAGTGCCAGAGGCAGCAAAACAACCCCAAAACATCCTTGAAGCTCCTCCATGTTTGACTGTAGGTACTGTGTTCTTTTCTTTGTAGGCCTCATTCTGTTTTCTGTAAACAGTAGAATGACGTGCTTTTCCAAAAAGCTCTACCTTAGTCTCATCTGTCCACTAAATGTTCTCCCAGAAGGATTGAGGCTTACTCAGGTACATTTTTGCAAACTCCAGTCTGGCTTTTTTATGTCTCTTTGTCAGCAGTGGGGTTCTCCTCGGTCTCCTGCCATAGCGCTTCATCTCATTCAGATGACCACGTATGGTCCCAGCTGACACTTTTGCACCCTGAGTCTGCAGGACAGCCTGAATTTGTGTGGAAGTTGACTGAGGATGTTTATCCACCATTCCAACTATCCTGCGTTTCATTCTTTAGTCAGTTTTTCTCTTCTGTCCACGTCCAGGGAGATTAGCCACAGCTCCATGGTTATAAACTTCTTGATCATATTACACACAGTGGACAAAGGAATCTCAAGATCTCTGGAAATGGTCTTTAACCTTGAGATTGTTCATATTTTTCCAAAATGTTGCTTCTTAAGTCTTCAGACAATTCTGGGGTCTTCTTCCTCTCCTCCATGCTTGGTGTGACACACACAGACACACAACATAAAGGCTGAGTCAACTTTAGACATTTCTAGATTGCCAGCACCTGTTACTGCCACAGGTGAGTTTAAATGAGCATCACATGCTGGAAATAAAATGATTTACCCACAGTTTTAAAAGGGGGACAATCATTACGTCCAGCCCATTTCTGAGTTCTGTGTAAAATTATGTCAATTTTGTCTTTTTTCTTCAGATTTTTTGTGTTGTTCCAATGAACATAAAGAAAATGAACACATGTAAACCAAAAACATTTGTACCTGCAACAACTTCTGGGAGAAATGGTGTATTTTCTGGACAAATTCCAGGGGTGCCAATGCTTTCATCCATGACTGTTTGTCTCCAGGCAAAATGACTGTTCAAGCTTTCAGAACAACTCCTTTACTTTAGACAGAGTTATGTGTCCAATAATCTGCACTTAACATCAGTAAAACATAAAAACAGAAACACAGCTTCATGTCTGCAGCAGGACGGGGACACGTTTTACGTCCAGACCTGACTGAGCCTGATTTTACTGCCTGTTAGAGATAGACTGCACAGGACCAGACCTATGAAGGGACTATGAGTCTTTGTGTAAGTCTAATCAAACATGATGAATGTCTGAGAGATCTCATGTCTGTGAAAAAGGTTTCTACAAACAGCTGTGCATTTGGCCCCCGGGCCTTGAGTTTGACACCCGTGGTCTAGAGTGTAGCTAACCTTGAAAAGCAGATGGATTTGCCTGTGTCCTTGTTTTTCACTGGTGAATCCATCTACAAAGCTCCCATCTGAACCGTTTGGGCCTGGTTAGAAAGTGACAGGACCAATCAGTGACGAGGGGCGGTACTTTCAGGGGCGGCGGAGTCGTGACGTAAACAAGCAGCAACAAGAGCTGGTGCAGTTATGGAGGAAGAGATTAGCGTGGATGCTGCTAGAGCGCCAGTTTATCAGAACTTGACGACTTTTCTTCGTTAAAAGAAGAACAAAGAACAGCAGTGAGTTGTTTTCTGTTCAACAACGACAAAGCCGAGTACTGACATGTCTACAGTCGCCATGGTTACCGTTATTGAGTTCTCTATGCAGTTTACGCCTCAGTAGCGGCTACGTCATGTGGTTTGTTGCTCTGATTGGCCAGTAAAGATGTGACAGACAGAACGTTCATCCAATCACCCTCCAAGGATTTTTTCAAAGGCTCTGCCCTTTTCCAAAGCCGTCTATGAGAGGTTTCCCAGATGGATGAAACAGGTTAGTGTGCAGCCAGAACATCTATGGTGGACTGAAGGGAAAAATAAAGGAGGTGAACAGTTATTATTATTATAAAATAAAGTTATTATTAACAGGGCTCAGGTTTCTGCAGGCTTTGGAGTATTCTGGTGAAAACTGGATAGGCTGCTGCAGATATGAAAAAACAAACAAACACCTGACCCTAAAAAAATTCTAACAAAAGGTTTCTCAGCTGTTTTTTGTAGTATTAGGTGTCCTTAATAACATAAGTTTACTAAAGTTTGACCACTAGAAGGTGTAATTTTCAAGATGGCGGCCATCAGGTCCTTAAAATGACCATTACTCCTTTGTTTTCCTCCTAGACCAGGAATACTGGTGCCTGGTACATGTTTTGGCCATGTAATATTTTAATTAGCATATGTGCATGATAGATAAATGATTGTAAGTAGAACTAGACAATTTCCTAAAGCGGAAATTGCGAGAGGGGCTCGTGGTGCCGGTTTCATCGCAAGGCCATTTGTGACAATAGCCCGACTTGTCATTCCAAGGTCATGTCCAAGTCCAAGCTGAAGCAGCATGTAGCTGGACAATGACACGGTGAAATGGTTGAGAAACACTGTACATGACAGGAGACTTCATTCATGTGTTTTAGTCATGTGGCCTGATTAGCTGATGCTGATCACCTGGCACCTGAGCCTCAGCTGTTTTCTTAACATACCTGGTGGTGTTGGCCCTCCCTATGAAATAGAGTCCTTTATTTGAATTTTATACAGACATGCAGTTCCTGTCAAGGTCTTGATGAGAGCAGGTGCAGAAGAGATGAACTTTATTATTTCCAGCTCCAGCTTCCAGGATTTTCTCAAAGCCCTAGGAGGAGTAGTGCGGCGAAATTTTGTCCGGAAGATGAAGAAAAAAAAGAAGAAACTAACGGAAGAACAATAGTGGCCCCTAATTATATATTAAAGCAATTGGTAACAAGCATATTTATGTGAACAATTTATACAATTTCCCTTAAGTAACTGCATATTTCACCTTTCTCATATCATTTTGCAGAGTGTTGGTGGTTTTTGTGGTTCATAACAATTATTTTGATTCCAGTAAAGAATCAAACGGTTGAGCCATGTCATGTAACTCCTACTCAGTACATGTATTTGGACATATATCCTTTTTTTATTTTTTATTTTTATTTTTTTTGCTAAAACACAGACTTGACATTCAATGTAAAAGTTGTTGCACCTCAAAGTAGCTTAAATTGGAGTGATATAACTTTGATCTTAAACAACTCTGAGTTAGCCTGAACAGAGGCCTGTGTGTGAACCCTCTAAAGTGGTCACTATTTCAGTTTGAATAAGGTGATACACATGTAATGCATCCTCTATCGATGTTTTTGAGTATAAAGGTGGAATTATACTAAACCCAACAAAACTAAACTCACAATTTTCAGCAATTCAGAAGATGGTGGAAGAGAACACTGACATTTGAAATGGCTTGCCTCATTGAAATGTTGTTGGCAGCACAGTGTAAACCATTTTACTCAAACAAACTTCATCCTTGACTTACAGACAGCACTCCAGAAACGTGTGAATGGTGAATCAACCATCCAGTCCTGTGCAAATGTGTTTCTGCTCCCACATCAAGCATGGACTGTCATAGAGGACTGTGGGACCACGGCGACGGCACTGTTGTTCAGTGGAAAGAGTACCAACTCACTTGCCTCTTTGCGCTACAACCTTTTAGCAAGAAAAATGTTACCACCAAATCAGTTGTTACCCCAGAATGTCTGTCTCCGACTGAGTCCTCAACCAAACACCAGAGAGTTTACTTCCACATCATGTGTGGATTGGAAAGAAAGGTGACATGAACACAGTGGACTGGGGATGGAAACTGGTGGACAACCAGCTCCTGCCAGTTAGGCCCAGTAAGACTGCTGCCCCAGAAAGCCTCCTGTAATTGTACAACTGCCTGCCAAACACAAAGGTGCAGTCGCAGGGCATGTGGACTACCATGCATGCCTGCCTGTGGACCATGTCCAGCTGGGAATTGTGAGAATAAGTATAATCATCCTCTGTGGGAGGGTGTGACGACTAATGTTAAATTAGTCACCGTGCTAAAAAATATAAAAAATAAACCAGAATAAGAGGAAACAACTGCAGAAAACAGAAAAATATATGTATTAGAAAAGTATTTAAAAAACATAAAAAAACCAAAAGGCAAAAAAGCATTACAAAAAATATATTAAAAAAATACAACACAAAAAAATAAAAGGGGTTAGCAGTACTGAGCCTTCACGTGGCAGCCCTGTTTTGACTAGTTTTACATCGCTTTCCACATTGTTAAGCAAATGACATTTTTCTCTTATTTTCCTAAATATTAATGTAAATGACAGTCAGAATATTTTTCGAGTCATTACTCGTTAGAGCATAATTCAAATGTTTTTGAACAAACTCCATAACGATAACCATTATTTTCAAAAAAAAAAAACACTCAAAATGCACTGTTCCACATTATCATGCAAAACACAATTTTAAAGATTTTATAGGTTGTAAGAACTGAAAATGTTCATTTGTTGAATCTGCAGCATTAGGAGGTCATATTTACTGAAATCAAAGCTATTTCAATCAAAAACATCTTAACAGGCCAAGTTCCATGTTAACATAGGAGCCCTTCTCTGATATCACCTTCACTATTCTTCATCCATTGAACTTGTGAGTTTTTGGAGAGTTTCTGCTTGAATTTCTTTGCAGGATGTCAGAATATCCTCCCAGAGCTGCTGTTTTGATGTGAACTGCCTCCCACCCTCATAGATCTTTAGCTTGAGGATGCTCCAAAGGTTCTCAGTAGGGTTAAAGGTCAGGGGAGGATGGGGGCCACACCATGAGTTTCTCTCCTTTTATAGCAGCCAATGACATAGAGGGATTCTTTGCAGCATGAGATGGTTCATTGTCATGCATGAAGAAAATTTTGCTATAGATGGCACTGTTCTTCTTTTTGTACCATGGAAGAAAGTGGTCAGTCTGAAACTCTAGATACTTTGCCGAGGTCATTTCACGCTTTCAGGGACCCTAAAGGGGTCTACCAGCTCTCTCCTCATGACTCCGCCCCCTCCTTGCTGACGTCACAGCCTTGTTGGGACATGGTGGCCATCCACCAACCATCCACTACTCCTCCATCTGGACCATCCAGGGTTGCACGGCACTCATCAGTCAACAAGACTGTTTGAAAATGAGTCTTCATGTATTTCTGGGCCCACTGCAACCGTTTCTGCTTGTAAGCATTGGTTAGGGGGGGCTGAATAGTAGGTTTATACATGACTGCAAGCCTCTGGAGGATCCTACACCTTGAGGTTGGTGGGACTCCAGAGGCACCAGCAGCTTCAAATACCTGTTTGCTGCTTTGTAATGACATTTTAGCAGCTGCTCTCTTAATCTGATGAATTAGTCTGTCAGAAACCTTCCTCATTATGCCTTTATCTGCAGGAACCCGTCTGTGCTCTGAATCAGACACTAATGTCCTCACAGTACGATGATCACGATTCATTTTTCATGAAATATCGAATGTTTTCATTCCTTGTCCAAGGCATTACACTATTTGACACTTCTCAGCAGAAGAGAGATCCTTTTTCTTTCCTACATTGCTGAAACTTGTGGCCTGCTTAATAATGTGGAACAATGCATTTTGAGGTTTTATTTAAAAAAAATAACGGTTATCATAATGAAGTTTGTTCAAAAACATTTGAATTATGCTCTAACTGCTGATGACTTGAAAAATATTCTGTTATTTGCATTAATATTTAGGAAAGTAAGAGAAAAATGTCATTTGAATAATAATATGGAAAGTGGTGTACAGTACCACACAGTTCTAATGAATTTATTCTTTACTGGAATCAAAATAATTGTTATGAACCACAAAAACCAACACTCTGCAAAATGATATGAGAAAGGTGAAATATGCGATTACTGAAGAGAAATTGTACAAATTGTTCACATTAATATGCTTGCTTTAATTGATAATTCTACTTATAATCACTTGTCTATTATGCAAATATGCTAATTAGAATATTACATGGCCAAAACATGTACCAGGTACCAGTATTCCTGGTCTAGGAGGAAAACAAAGGAGTAATGGTCATTTTAAGGACCTGATGGCCGCCATCTTGAAAATTACACCTTTCTAGTGGTCAAACTTTAGTAAACTTTTAGTATGTTATTAAGTACATCTGATACTACTGTAAACCACTGAGAAACCTCTTGTTAGAATTTTTTGGGGTCAAACCATACATGCAGCCACCTAGGACTGGTTTGGCTGCTTCAAACTAATAAAAATGATAAAGTTGTCCTGGGATTTCAGGAAGGACGAGAAGGAACCTTTTCAAAAACATGCAACATCCCGACATGATAAAGTTATGAAATAAGATTTTTTTCTGCTCCTTCGTCATCTTTAAATCCTCTCCTTAACTGCTGTAATAAAATGTTTGCCTCATTTTAATCAGTCATGTCTTAAACTGAAGTATCCTGGTGAGGCTGGAGCTGTAAATGAGCTAGAATAATGAGTCATTTTTGCCAAATGATCTCTAATCTCCTCTAACTTGTGCCGTTTTAGTGACGATGCCGACGAGGAAGCAGGAAATATTAGTAGGAGCAGTTTTCCTGAGTGAGTCAGATCAATACTCATAAGAAAATGTGATATTAAAAGGGCCAGGATGAAAAAACTCCACTTTGAGTTGTTGTATGAAACGGCAGAGAGAGGGAGGCTGAAAGAGATGAAAACAAGTCAAATCAGATGTTGAGAAATGATGCCTGGGAGACATTTGCACTTTAAACAGCCTGAGCTGGTTTTTCTCCTCTCCTCCTGTAAAGGCTCCATGAAGAGGAGCGCGCTCACTAGGCGCTTTGGTGTCTGACGGTTTGATTGACTGCTGAGGAAGAGACGCTGCAGGGCTGGTACTGAGCCAACACACTTCACTTGGTTTAGCATGAAACACGATTCAGTACAGTGGAGCTCAGCTGATAAACTGCGGTTAATTACTGTACACATCAGAACAGTTCCTCTCTCTGCTCCACGACTCTCTGGCAACTTCTCAGCTCACATCAGTCCTGCAATTATTTCATTATTTTATCCTCTTCCAACAAAAGAAACTACTCTTTTTTCTTAGGAGCCAATAAAATCATAGATTGAGCGGCTTAATGCTGCATGGAAAGTTCCCAAAAGTTTGCACATGCATGCAAAGAACTTCAGATTTTCAGAATGAGTTTGACCAAATCTATCTGTGATGCAGTCTGAAAAAGGAGCCTCTTCCTTCTAGAACTCACAAATGAATGTTCTCCTGCATGTGTATCACGTCCATCCTCCTTGACGGATCCTCAGACCAACAGGAGGTCAGCAGTAAGGCTGAACGATTTGCAAAAACAATCTACCATTATGAAATATTGCAATCGCAATTTAATATGTGAATATTCTTGGGTTAATCTTAAGTATTTTTCAACAAATTCAAGCAATAAAAGAGGTGAGGCTTTATGTTATAAAGAAGGAGGCTGGGGTGGAGGAGGTGAAGCTTTAGTCTATGAAGGAGGAGGCTGGGGTGGAGGAGGTGAAGCTTTAGTCTATGAAGGAGGAGGCTGGGGTGGAGGAGGTGAAGCTTTAGTCTATAAAGGAGGAGGCTGGGGTGGAGGAGGTGGAGCTTTAGTCTATAAAGGAGGAGGCTGGGGTGGAGGAGGTGGAGCTTTAGTCTATGAAGGAGGAGGCTGGGGTGGAGGAGGTGAAGCTTTAGTCTATGAAGGAGGAGGCTGGGGTGGAGGAGGTGAAGCTTTAGTCTATGAAGGAGGAGGCTGGGGTGGAGGAGGTGGAGCTTTAGTCTATAAAGGAGGAGGCTGGGGTGGAGGAGGTGGAGCTTTAGTCTATGAAGGAGGAGGCTGGGGTGGAGGAGGTGGAGCTTTAGTCTATAAAGGAGGAGGCTTGGGTGGAGGAGGTGGAGCTTTAGTCTATAAAGGAGGAGGCTGGGGTGGAGGAGGTGGAGCTTTAGTCTATGAAGGAGGAGGCTGGGGTGGAGGAGGTGGAGCTTTAGTCTATAAAGGAGGAGGCTGGGGTGGAGGAGGTGGAGCTTTAGTCTATAAAGGAGGAGGCTGGGGTGGAGGAGGTGGAGCTTTATTCTATAAAGGAGGAGGCTGGGGTGGAGGAGGTGGAGCTTTAGTCTATGAAGGAGGAGGCTGGGGTGGAGGAGGTGGAGCTTTATTCTATAAAGGAGGAGGCTGGGGTGGAGGAGGTGGAGCTTTAGTCTATGAAGGAGGATCCTGGGGTGGAGGAGGTGGAGCTTTAGTCCATAAAGGAGGAGGCTGGGGTGGAGGAGGTGGAGCTTTAGTCTATAAAGGAGGAGGCTGGAGTGGAGGAGGTGGAGCTTTAGTCTATGAAGGAGGATCCTGGGGTGGAGGAGGTGGAGCTTTAGTCTATAAAGGAGGAGGCTTGGGTGGAGGAGGTGGAGCTTTAGTCTATAAAGGAGGAGGCTGGAGTGGAGGAGGTGGAGCTTTAGTCTATGAAGGAGGATCCTGGGGTGGAGGAGGTGAAGCTTTAGTCTATAAAGGAGGAGGCTGGGGTGGAGGAGGTGGAGCTTTAGTCTATAAAGGAGGAGGCTGGGGTGGAGGAGGGGAGGCTGGCTACCAGCTGATCACAGCTGGGGTATGACTGGTGAAGTAGCCCTAGTCTTCATCAGTTTTGGACAGAATGAGCTAACTATTTTTGCTTGTATTGCAAATGTGATGTCTTTGCTTTGTTTAAGGGCGTTACCATATTTATGTCAATCATTTTGAAAAGGAAATGACAAAAAGAAATACAAATTTAAAACACAAAAAGGAGGACTTTTGTTAACCATTATAACAAAATGACACTTGAATGTTTGCATAATGTGCATAAAATCTCTGCTGCTGCAAAAATAAAATGATTAAACTGGTGTTTAGACACATTTCAAGTTAAAGAAATATCGCAACTTCTGCAATTTGTAGATTGCAGCAGGCCGTACTGTGATTTAATCTAATTTGTGATTTATTTCCCAGCCCTCGTCAGTAGTAAGGAATCAAACGGTCTCAGAAAGTGTGGTTGCTTATTTGCTGCAGTGAATGTTTTGGATTTGTTTGTCTTTGTTCTATGATTGTTTAGATCGTTTCAATAAGGCAGGGTAAACTGTAAACTGAATTGCCCTTCGGGGATTAATAAAGTCGTCTGAATCTGAATCTGAATCTGAAAGAGTTCTGCCTAATTAGGGGCGTGGCCAATACGACTTGTCTGTAGTCTGAAGATCCACCTCAGCTTCACCTCTGTCTGGGTTTCATGTAAGTGTCAGACAGTGTTTTGGCGTCTGCCATTGTTCCAGCACTTTCTCCCCTCTGTGGATCTGTCACCAGGAAGAGAGGCTTCATGCAGGTGATTCATTGGTTTTGGTAAAACATGTATCAAAGACATGTGAAGCAGGTAGCTGTTGTTTGTCAAAATAAGGGTCCAGACCCCTGGTTTAAAGAGAATTCTAAATATGAGACTCAGTGGAAGACTCAGGATGGGTGACTAAAGGCTGGCTCAGACTACACGATTGGTCTGGTCGTTCACGATGGCACCATGCCAGACTATGTGCCCAAATCTTGTCCCATCTTGGCCAACAGCCTGGCCACAATACTAGAGATCCTCACCACTCACCGAATGCTGACGTCACCAACGTCTCTGTGACTGTGAGTTCACAGGTTGACGGGGGGGCGGGTCAAAGAGTGTCAATCACTCTACAACAGAAGCGTCGGTGTGATTGTGGCGGTCTTTAGCTCGTAAAAAAGTAAAATAAGAAACAACTGTGGATTGGATTACGGATAACAGTTACGGATGTGTCAGGAGGAGGACATGAGGACTGGCTCTCCTTCAGATAGAACTTAAAGTATGCATGTGATAACGTAAATAAAATGAAATAAAATGTACACATTAGTTTTAGGGAATAAAAGGAGATAAAAGTGTTAAATCTAGTAAATGATGATACAAAGATAAGGAGCAAACACTCCTGTTGGTAGACGTCAGGATTCACGTCGACAACGTGACGTCACACTACCAGATCGTTAGTCGTTCCTGACGCTCTAAATCGGGCCTTAGTTTTGACGATGAGCTGTGACATTGCAGTCGGGCTTAAATCAGGCTGAATTCCTGTAGTCTGAGCCCGCCTTAAGATCACCTGATCTATGATGTGGGGCACCAGTGTACTAAGACTTTATGGTGAAATAGTTAGAACTCCTTATTGGATTAAATGGTCTTTATCTGTCCTTACACTGACTGCAGCTCTGTGATAAGACAGACCAGGAATTATTAAGGCACTGAATTCCCCATCAGATGAACATGTGGGGATGTTAGCTTTAGCTTCTGTTTGGAAATTCACCCCGGGACTAAAGCAATAAGAAATATCTCTTTTCTCATTTTCATTTCTCTTCCTTTATTTTATCTCTATATTATGAATTATCATTGAAATCCACTGCATTGTAGCATCCAATCAGTGATCTATATTCAGTAAGGGGGCGTGTCTTTCAGTTAAAAGGATTCTGGAAAGCCTTGCTCTCGTGTGTTCTCCCTCATTGGTCCTTAGATCTCGATCCTGGATCCTCAGTTGTCCAGGCAGTTTAAGAACTGTAGCACCTGTCGATGGCGGGTCAGTACCTACCTCTGGTGTGACTGAGACAGCTACAGTAGCAAAGAAGACATGACTGATGACAGAGCACCTGTGTGTGGATATGTAGAGGAACTTGGCTTCATGTGTGGATTAAAAGTGCCAAAGCCTCGTCACTATTCTTCATGCAGACGCTTTCTCCTGCACGATCAAAGCCTGCAGAGAACTACAAACAGAAATAAGAACACTTCCTCTACAATCCAGACCCCGAATCTATAGCATGTTTTTATATGGAATCTGCAGGCACAAACTAGTGCAACAGGGCAGACCTGTCTGTCTTATAGATTCATACATTTGCCTTAAATGTGACATGTTTATTGGAAGCTTGAATAAAGGTGTAAAGGCTGTTTTTTATTGGTTCTTTCTCTCACCTACTGTTGGTAAACTAGGAAAATAACACTAATTGCTCCACAGGTGATGCAGTACATCTGCTTTTAAAGACAGGCTGCAGAAACATGATGAACTGTGGGTCACCTTGGCAGGGAGGGAACTTGGGAAATGCTTGCTTTACAAAGTGAGACCCTGCAGATTGCATTACAGCATGGAATCAATCAGAAGAGACACAGAGAGCAGGAACACTTTATCTGTGCCAGGAAGAGGCATGATAGCACAGTTCAACCTGCTTCTCTTCCCTTTGAACAACTTGTGGAAGTGAAGGAGCTGGAACTGTATTTAATAATTGAGCGCTGGAGCGTAATTGAGGACATAGATCAATAATATCTAGAGGCTTGTTCTCATTATGGAGAGATACCCCGACATTTCCCAAAGTTGTGGCTCAATGATGATGAATCCGGAGAGAAAGGGAGCAATGAGATCTGAAAATTTAACAAATGAGGCCCATTTCCTGCCCGTGTGTCTCATCAGAGGCCCGTATCAGACGGTGGGATGTGGCAGCTGGTTCGGCCGCCTCGCATTTCAAAATGTCAGATCTCTGTGCTTAGAAAGGGGATCTTTCCAGGGAGCTGACGGCTTCTCCAACCCTGATTTCCCAGAGGATTGGCAGTCTCGACACGCATGGGCGTCTGTAAGCGTTTAAACAGAAACCCCCCCCCCACCCATCCAACCTCCCAACAGCAACCAGCCTCTTTTATCCTCTCCTCCCTTTTTCTCTTCTATCATCACGCCTCATTCCTGCGCCATCACCTGTAGTCGATGCACAACTTTAAAAGAAGCAGCAGGATTAGAAAAAAGTCATTTCTTTAAACGGAAGCGTCAACGAGGAGTCGAGCTTACAATCACAGATTCAATCTTTCCCCAGCTGCATTTAACCTGATAGAGAGTCTTTCTAAATGTTTATCCCTGAGGGGATCAGGGCTGTTATTCATGCTCACATCCACATGCAGCAGCACTCAGAAACACCAGTGACCCGATCATTGAGGACGATTCATGTAATAACACAGAGAAACACGTTTACATCCACCCCAAAGATGCATAATTCAAAATAAGAACAGCCAAAATGACGGCCGTTTCTTCCTCCTTTTAGCCACTGACTCCCTGAGAGCAGTTTCTATTGACCCAGATTTTCAGGAGTGGATGACGGCCCAAATGTGTCCCAGGTGTGTGAAAGCCTGACCTGAACCGGTGCTAAGCTGGGACTCTATCCATTATATCTATCCATCATATGACCCCGGTCCACAGTAGGTAGGGCCCTCCAGGAGCCCGCAATGAAAAGTGTGTTTTTATCTATTGTTTCTTAGTAACTAGTGTCATTTTTTAAATCAAAAGTAACAAAATAAATCAGTCAACAGACTGAAATCTGTATGAAATAGAGTCAAATAAATACTGGGGGGCCTCTGCTCCTCCCTTAAAAATGTCCAAATGGTATAGTCCAGCGCTGCGAAATAATGCAAGTAAATTCAGTTTGACCACAGTAAAAATGGTAAAATAATATGCCTGAAAAATACAGTAAAATGCAGAGAGATTTGTAAAAATGATGCTTGCTTGGCTGTGGGGGGGGGTTGTGTAATATTCTTTCCGTTCTAACTGTCCCATCAGTCTGAGGGCTGCAGATTTACTCAAGGATGGAAGTGTGAACTTATCCTGATGATTTCAGATTTCCTTGTTAAGTCACAAAATCTGAAAAAGTAAGGAGTAAAAATATTTAGATAAGAAGTCAGGAATGTGGGAAAAGAAACTCATTTTAATTTCACATTAATTTTGACTTCTCATATAATACTTGAGCTTTAAGATTCATAATTCTAATTTCTAAGTGATATTTTGACCTTTTTAACCAATTATTTAGTATTTTATCTCATATTTTCCACTCCAAACTTTGAATCCCATAGTTTGACCTGTTAAACTCAAAATTTAAATTTTGAATCATATTTGACTTTCAATTTCATGATTATAAATTTTATTTCATATTTTGACCTTTTAAACTCACGATTTTAACTTTTTTTTCTAATATATTTGCCTTTAAAAACACTATTTTTTAATTGTGAGCCTTTAAACATCTTTTTAACTTCTTAAATGTCAAAATCATTCATGAGCAGTGCTAAGTTTTGTTTTTATGTTTTATTACTGATGAAATGAGGCTGACAGTTTCTGGTTAAAAAGATGACCCTGTTAGGCCCTCAGGTTAGACCTGAAACCAGAACCCGGTCCCTGCTGTGACTGGGTTTGACACCCCTGGTCTAAACTGTAAATAAAAACAGAAATCTCATTAACACAGACTTTATGTGAACAGCAGTCTTCTCTGGATCAAAGCTCTTTTAAAATGGACAACATGGAAAACTGTTCTGTGGTCAGATGGATCAAAGTGTGAAATTCTGGAAACCAGGGACCCTGTCCTGTGGACTAAAGAGGAGAGGGACCATCCATGTGTTTCTGTCTGGAGGAGCTGTTCTTTATAATAAAAGTAGATTAAAAACACTGGAGGAAGATGCATCAGGTGGTGAATGTGTTGACTGATAACGTTCTGACTGGTTGATCCGTGTTTGTAGTGTTTTTATGTCTCTGTAACTCTGTTAATGCTGCTGCTGCCTGTCTTGGCCAGGACACTCTTGTAAATGAGATTCTTAATCTCAAGGCTTTCCTGGTTAAACAAGTGAATAAATAAATAAATAAAGCATCCAGCCTGCATCTCTGATGGTATGGGGTTGATTAGTGCCTATGGCGTGGGCAGCTCTGACATCTGGAACCAACAGAAAACATTTGGAGCATCAGGAAAAAGAAGAGGACTGTTGAACAGCTAGAATCTTACATCAGACAACAATGGGACAACATTCCTCTCCTTAACCTCCATCAGCTGGTCTCCTCACTTCCAGATGTTTACAGACTGTTGTTAAAGAAGAGGAGATGCTACCTGATGGTAAACATGGACCCCCCGTCTCTACTTTTTTGAGATGTGTTGCTGCCATCAGATTGAAAATGAAGTAATATTTTCATGACATGGTAAAAGGTCTCAGTTTAACGTCTGATCTGTTGTTTCTGTTCTATCAGACTCAAATATGGGTGACTGAGATTCAGAATCATTGCATTCTGTTTTTTTTTAAAGGTTATACACAGCGCCCCAACTTTTCTGGAACTGTGGTTTTGTTAAATACACAATTCTGTGTAGAAGATATAGAAACCATACACCAGCTTCCTGAGTACACTGAGGCAACAGTTCATTTTCTCAGACAATCAGATGTCGGCGCCCCCTGCTGGCCACGACTCAGAATTCATGTTAAATATGAATTTAACATGATCCCTACAGGCGGAGCAGTAGGGGTGGGCAACACTGCAAAATTTAACTTCAGTCTGATACTGAGTGAATACAGGACCCATAACCATACTATTCACTGAAGAAGCAGCAGAAAACATCACTCTTAAATTCATATCAACAAAGCCAATAATAATAAACCCCAAAACATAATTTATCACCTATTTATCCATCTAGTGAATGTAACGATTTTATGAGTCATTTTAATTATTAACTTCGTATTCAGAGTGCTACACATTTAAAAACAGGATTTCAACTTCTTTTGGAGAACTTCTCAAAATCACAACTTTTACGTTTACTGAAGTACATTAAAAAAGCGTCGAGTACTGAGTAAAAGAATTAAAACTAGGAGGCTCTAGCCTTCTGCTAACAAGAAAATGTCCAGAAGTTTGACTTGAAGGTCAGCAGAGAGAGAGTGGCTCAACGTCTCATCCTGAAGAGCTGCTGAATCTGACCTTATCACAACAACCGGGTTCTAGATTCATGTTCTCCTCTAACTCACTCTGAGAAAAGATCTGATTTGACTGTTTAACCTCCTCAGATATCAAACTAGCCACTCAGCACTTACATTTAAAATGACTACTTTTACTTTTACTTGAGTAAATTTTATCCAAAGTAACTTAACTTCTACTTGAGTACACTGGTCTAGAATGCTCCACCTCTGGTCAGCATCGCCCAGCCTGAGGTCCTGGTTCTTTGCCAGGATGGTGAGGGGGTTCTGGGAT
>NC_054884.1:250095-369258 GCF_018320785.1 Cheilinus undulatus | reverse complement strand
CTGAAAACAAAAGACAAGTAAAAAGATAACAGATAAAAAATTAAAGAAATAAAATTAAAGAGAGCGAAAAAAGAAGATATAACAAAAAAGGAAGGAGAAGAGGGGTTTGAGATTAACTGTTCATTTTTGCTGCTTGCCAGAGAAAGAAAAAAAAATATACAGAGGGTGTTACAGAGAGAGCTAAGAGCTGGATTATTCTTCACTCAGTGCCACATCCTGTTAAATTTCTGAGGAGTCCCCAAGAGTCCATATCTCTATATGTCAAACATCCACTAGTTCCTGCAGCCAAACATCAAACTGTGGAGCTGTGTAAGATTCCCACAGCTTCTAAATGTCTGTCTTTGCAGTGACCATGCCCTACAACAGCTCTGTCCAGCCAAGAGTAGCCCAGCAGTTTCAGGGTCTGGGATCAGGGTGGTCTTTAAGACGCTTGACTACCACTGTAATCATACATTTATGGACAAGTCCAGAAGTGGTGAGCTAAAGAGCCAGTGGCCACTTCACACCTACCACACAGAGGGAAACCTCAGAAAACGTGTGTGTTTTTCAAACACAGGATCAGGCAGCGCCAACGCAAAACTGCGACGTGAGAGTAAAAGTCTGATAACTGAGAGAGAAAAACAGGAACTGTAAACTCAAATTCAGAGACTAATCATTTGGTTGCTACTTCTAATTTGTTCTCTTGATGTGAACACTTTTTTTGGCTATCAAACATTTTTGTTTGACAGTGAAAAAGTTTTGTTTGGATCTGTTTGACACAAATCTCATTCCATACTCTCGCTGTCTCTCCCTGTTTAGTAAACCAACAATAATTCACGCTCATCGTCAAAAGGAGAGAACTCTCCTGCTTAGAGTCAAACAACGGTCTCCTTATTACTGATTGGTGGGTCTCTAAAGAGCAGAAAATGAATGCAATCATATTTTTGGATTGGGCAGTGAGAACGGCGTGCTTTAATATCGTCAGTTCATAAACTAGAGACGGACTCCGTCATGGGCGAAATGTTTCAAACATCTCCAGCATTTTATTTTCAAAAGTCTAAAATTGTCCATAAGAAGAGGACAGGGTTATTATAGGTGCAGACAAAGGTGTATTCCTGGTCCTTCCTGACTTCACTCGTCAGTGAGAATCTGTACATCTGAGCGTAGTACGAGCATGAAAGTTTTGGTCCTGTGTCACGAATATTTAAGTCCTACATGAATGCTGACACCGCTGTAACAGAGTTATGGACAGCTGGAGCAGAGGTAGGAATAAAACATTTCTCTTCCTCTCTAATTGGCTCTGGCCCTGATGGCAGCGAGTACTAGCCAATCAGAGGCAGACCAGGGCAATCAGGGTTTTTTTTTTTTCTGTTAAGGAAAACGTCAGTGACGTTTGAATGAAAAGCGCGACTGATGGTGGACTGTAGGAGAGTTTCTTTGAGCAACAATGCCCGGGTCAAAGTGCAAAGTCCTGTAACTAAGAGAAAAAAGGAAGATGAGTGCATAAAAGCAATAATGAAGAATTTGTGAATTCAGGATGATATTTATTTGTGTGTGCAAATTTTAATTATCGGAGCTTTACTGTACATAATGTACTTGGTACACCAGTCTATACCTGATGTCCCATCTGTTTTCTATTGGTAAATGATGTGAAAAGGTGGTTTAACCAGCTCAGGTGGTCATTGTCCTGAAGCTCAGGGGGAGAAAAGGTTTGCAAAGTTGTGCACAGTTTACCAGTGTGTCCCCATGGATGTATTTTGGCCATCCGTCCCCACAGATTTTTCTCTCCCCAGGACCTAGGGCCGCTCCGCAGAACAGTCTCTTGTTTTCACAGGTCCAGTTACTTATTTGTCTTGCAAGATCTGGCAACACTGACAAAGGCATACGTTTGTAGCCTACTCACTGCTCAGAACAGAGACTGAATTTAAAAAGTTACTCTCCATCTCTCCAGCTAGTCCCGGCGCTGTGACACATGATCGTATGTCTGTTAGGATGGATCCAGCAGGATTTTAAAGTAACGACAGAGACACAGGCTCCTAATACCAAACTATTTCCCACATTCTACGAATTTTCACAGTGAAGACAAATAAAAATGCATCAGACCCAGTGTGTAAAGACCGTAAAGCCCAGCAGCAGCTTTGGGCACACACCCTTATGAAATAAACCAACAATGTGCTTTTACAGGGATGTGACTTTTTGGAATAAATTCTGTTAACATAATGCAAATGTGTTCCTGTCTTTTTTTCTTAGCTTGACTCAACAAAACCACATTTCTCTGCCTAGCTGTTTTCAGTTGAGCTTCTTCCGCTGTTTTATGGCTGTTCCCTGGCGCCACAGTCATTTCCTCATTGCTGCTCATTAATCAAAGCATGCAGAAGCAGCAGAGGAGATGTGGCGTCAGTCACCTCAAACAAAGAAAGGCCGTTTTGTACTTACACGACGTTGAGTCGTTCGACATTTTTGCAGAGCGTTTCTTTCCGTCCCGGGGTCAGCGGAGGTAAAAACAGATCAATGCACGCTGTCAGGGAGTCAGCAGCACTGTGGCACGCAGTGGCACATCTGCCTGCAGGGAGCCCAACCCTACGCTTACACCAAACAAGTCCTTCAACATGCTCTGTTAACTGTTTCAGTGCTGCTTCGTTATCTTCAGACTTCAAGAACAAAGACAAACTTTTTATACAGCTTTAACTCATGTTACTGACACGAACCTCCTCAAGCATTTCATCTTATTTAAGGTTTATTTCCACTTGGCATGCTGGTTTTTCAGGCATGTAAATGATACAGGTGTGGCATGCTTGGTACTTCCTTAACCGTAAACATGTCAGCAGTAAAGTGGGTCACTGCTTATCTAACTCCAAAGACCGAAGCTTTGACTGCACATGCATGTGACAGTAAAACTAAAGCATAAAGATTCATAGGGTGACATGTGTGGCTGCTTCCATTTTTCATCTTAAGAGTAAAATGATCCGATATTCGTCATGTCTTGTGCAGATAAGTATGTTTGCACTCTGCAAGACTGACAGGGAGTGGCTGAGATCTGCTGCAAAATTTCACCGAATAAAGCTGCTGTTTATCAGATTACCTTTGCAGGATAGGTCACCTGGTTATCTCCCGTTTCTAACTTTTAACCCTTTCCTTACCCCCCCAGAGCTAAGATTGCTCCCAAAAAATCCAGCCCAACCCAAGCCTGTGCAAGTTCCAGCCCGTCTAATGACCTGAACTGAATAACTGAATGAACTGGCTGTTACATTAAAACTTAAACCGGCACACTGTGTACCCAGGACCCTGAGGGCTGGTCCTGAAGGCGGGGGCAACTGTGTGCACTGTGGGGGAGGCAGCTGATAGGATACCTGGGAAGATGAGGAATGGACCTGGCGCAGGTCTGGAGGAAGGAGGCTGAAGGAGTACCGGACCATGCAGCGAGTTCCCAAACAGCATATGCTCCCACACCTGACCCGTATTAGGGTTTAGACTGCAGTTCTGAGTTTTCTTAATGTTAGAGACCTGATTCAGAGGAGACTTTAACCCTTTAAAACCTACCACTGTGCAAGTCCGCCAGGACATATTCTTACATTTTTAAACACTGTGGTGCCATTTTTGGGAGTATTTTAATTAGCTTTACATCAATATAACCCTTATAACCCAAGTTTTAATAATATGTACTGACTTTTGTCTTAACTACTACAACAAACTGCTTAAAAGTGCAATAAACCTGAAAAAATGAAAATAGTTTGGGTTTCTTCACAGATATTTCAAAATACAGAAATTGCACAGCTGTAGCCCTCAAATTTGTAAATGTAAAAAAGTTGCACAATAGCCTTTGGAACCACAGGAAATGTATTTGGAGTCTGTACATAACTTGCTTTTTGAGATATAGTCAATTTAGTAACCTGTAAAAAACAGAGCCAGATGAGTAGCTGGACTCTTGATCTGACTCTGTAATTGGTTGGAAAGCCTCGTTCCAGCTGTAAAAGCGTATTTAGGGCTACATGACTACACACGTGTGGAAGTGTGTCAGAGGTGTGTGTGGGTTGTGTGTCTGAGTGTTTTTGTAAGAAGTAGGGGTGGAACCAGAGTGAGGGCGAGTATGTGGGCAGGCTAAGTTCTTCGGTGTATTCCACAGAAAAAAATACAACTCCCTGGAAAATACGGCACTTCCTGTTGTTGGGGTGGGTGGGGCTATCAGGAAGGGTCATGTAAGAATCATGTGACAGGTCATGCCCACAACGTGATGACGTTTCTTTCAATGTAGGAAGTGCTGCAAACACCCGTGGTCTCGTTTATGAAGATGATTGTTGAGAGTAGAAAGTGTGAAAGAGTGTGTGAAATGTTGGAGTAACTCCCCAGGATCTGTCTTATCTGGTTTCAAATCTAACACCCATCAAACTGAATATGCTAATCGCAGTGCTGGCGCTACGCTGGGTTCTAGAGGGTTAATGGAGCATGTATTATAGACGTGGTTGCTGAAAATCAGAGCAGAGAGGATGAGGAGCAGACGCGCAGACATCCCTGTGCACTGAACGCTTTCCTCCAACTGCATGTCATTTTGGACGAAGCTCCCTCTCCATCATTTGTCCTCTGCTGCACTATTTACTGCTTTAGAGTAAGAAACAGTGATCTAGGTTTTAGTGGAATCATTTATTGGAGTGTAGCTTGTGTTGAAAAGACTTCTATACTGTAGGAAACGTGACCTGCAGACCTGGGCGGGGCATTTTTGCATTCATGACTCGTGATCTGTGCAGTGGGTCAACACCAACAGACGTTGTTACAAGAAAAAATAAACGGAAACTCAAAAAACTGGGGTACAATATTCTTATGCTGTTCTATCTGTAGAGCAGGGCTGTCCAAACTCCGGCCCGGGGGCCAAATGTGGCCTGCAGCCCAATTTTGAGTGGCCCAAAGCAAATACTAGAAATAAAATGAAGTATGGTCCATGTTTGACCATGAAGTAAATGTTTAACTGCACTATACTTCACAGTTTCAGCACATCAGCCATTAAAGTAGCCTTTAGCCTTATTCAGACATGCTGCTGCTCCCTGAAGCTGCTCTAGCAACCCTCCTCCACCCAGCTCTTCCTTTATCCTGCTTCTGACTAAATTAATGCCACATACATCTTCTTGTAGATATTAAAGTGGCCCCAGCATCCTCACATATTTCTGTATGTGGTCCTCAGTGGAAAGTGTGGACACCCTGCTGTAAGGCATCTTTGGTTCCAGCTGATCTCAGACATTCTGAGATACCAGTCGAACGGTCTGAGTTACCAGTTTGTGGTAGCTGGAACACCATCAACTCTGGTGTGATGTCATTCCAAACTCCAGCCTCTGAGGGAAATGGAGCCCGACCTTTGACTCCTCTTAGCCTCTCCCAGCCTGGGCCCAAGTGGAGCCCAACCCAGTGTCAGGCTGCAGGCCATACTGGACTGGTCACACCCCGCCCCTTGTTTTTGAGTGAACCCTTCCACCTGGAAGCAAAGCTTTAAAGGTCATTAGTGAAATCCCCCCTTCATAGATAGGACGACCTGTAGAGATCCTGATAGTCATCAGTAGTAGTTGACAACATTCACTTATGAAATACAACAAAAACACCACATATTTCTATGACGAGTGATTTTTTAAACGCCTGTTCAAAAGAAAAACTATGATGGAGTGGAGCAACATTAAGTTCAGAAACACTGATTCTTCAGTTTCACCAGCCATGCTGCCAACGCTTCACAAGGCATTTCTGGAGATTTCTCGTAACACTCGCTTTAGTTTGTGCCTCTGAAAATCTTCATTTGAAAGACAATGCAGCCCTAGAACAGGGGGCGAACGTTTCCCCCTCACATACACATACAAAAATAGAAGAGGATGTTTGGGGCCACAAGATTTCCACAAGACGAGGTGTACGGCAGTGATTAAGTCAGACGCAGAATAAAAGAGGAGCTGGGGGGAGGACCAGCAGGAGAGTGATTAACCAATAGCCTGCTTAGAGCAAATCAGCTGGCCGTCAGCTGATGATGGCTTACGTTAGATCAGCTGACTGGCGCTTGATCTAATGGCTGACAGGGCAAACAATCGTGTCTAGGTATTTGGGGAGGCCAATCAGATTTCAGCAAGCTATGTTTGGCCCTAGCTGCCTCTGGCTCCGCCCCTGGAATATTATTGGTACTTCTATTTGCTATCACACTCATCAGGGAGATATTATGATTTGATAGCCAACATTTTTACCATGTACAGTCCTGGCTCAGTTTAGTCACAGAAACATCACTAATCCTTCCGGCTGAGATGTTTGTTTACAAAGTTAGCATGGCAGCGCAGTCACGGAAACGAGGAAGAACAGTACAGTCACGCACACGCTTCATGTTCCAACGTGGGCCAATCAAATCAGACCGAGGGCCGCGTTTGAATCAGGACCACCAACCCCCAACAACAAACAGTCTGTTGTTAGCTGATGTCTCTGCCTTTTTTAAAGTTAACAGTCAGTTAAATGCTGTTCTTTTCTTCATTGTGAGGTAAATTTACCAAATCTATCAGCCACACTGGTCTATGGATCACTGACAGCATCAGAACAGAGACTGGAGACAGAAAACAGACTTTGGCTCTTCTTCTGAGGTCAACAAAGGTCAAGAGGCAGGGAAATGGCACGAGTGTGGTCCTCCGTTCAGATTTTACCATGTTTAAAACTAAGAGGATCCTAATTCCCCTGAGTGGGCGTGGCTTCAGCTCATTCCACAGGCGAACAGCTGTCTCAGTTGAGTGGCGTTTTGTAAAGCCACACTGGGTTTAGAAAGAACGGGCTCTTGTCTTTGATGGTAATGATACCAGCGTTTCCAGTGCCTTAGAGACTGTGGGGAGAATGCTTCCAGGTTGTAGTGGGGTTGCCTGAGTGCTTCCAGGAGTGTGGGAATCTCCCTCTGATATGGAGGTGTTTATAACGCTGGTGAATGGGCTTTTGTCCATGCCAGATCATGGGGATCGACCCGCCTCTTTGGTCTTTATTATTAATGAAAAACACTGGTCTATGATAGGCCACAGCAGACCTCTTTAAAGTGTCCTGAGATGACTTTGGTTATAGAAATGGTGCTATACAGAGAATTATTGGTCCACTGATTAAATACGTCCTGTTTCCAGTGTGTAGTACTTCTACTGCATGGGAAATGAGCTGGCTGAGTGACTTCCTCAAACCGTTCCTGTTACTGTCATTGTGGTTTTCTCTAAATGATGCCATCTGACTCAGAGAGTTTAGCGAGAGAAGAATTTCAGCTGGTAGTGATCATTTTTATGGTCAAATATCTCTGAGGAAATACAGAGTATGAACAAATCGGTAATCACAACAGCTTATTTCTCTGCTAATTTAACAGTTAGATTTTTATGAGATTTCCATGTTACACCAGATTTCACGCGGTTTAAAGAAGTTTGACAGCAGCCATGTTCCCATGCTTTCTTTGCCTGGAGCCTCGGCTTCGCCATGGTTTCTCAGGAAACCAGGAAGAGTCTGGGGTTGGGCAGTATCCAGGTTTCAACAGCCTTAAACCTTTCTGAAAAGCCCTGCTGTGTTACCACCGCCTGATTATCACATGACACAGGAAACCGTTCAAACAAGAACCCGCCCACATGCAGAGAACAAACCGCAGTCCAAGCACCAAACGCTGCTTTTACTGAGTCAACATAATCAGTAAGAACACTCTACACCAGTGATTTATAGTGTTGTTTACACACTTCACTGTTCAGCCCTGGAGTTTCACAGCTCAGACCAACACTTTTTATTTTTCATAGAACTTTTCTACCATTTAGAATTTCAACAGTGTCAAAGGTCACATATCGGGTCAACAGCTCACTGGTGCCTTACTGAATCCTGTGAGGGTAAACAGGAAGTGTAACCCCTAATTTCCATTTACAGCGTGCACGCCGCAGAACGCCAGCGAATGTGGCGCTGTGGAGCACTTCGCTCTCTCTCTAGTCTATCTGAGCATTTCCATAGCCGGCGCTCTAGACAGACAGCGGCGCGTGCCTGGAGTGGCACTTCGCTCCGCTTCGTTTCAGATACGCTGCAGGTCTACTTCAGCGCCGGCCGCTGCCAAACCTCGTAAAATAACTGTCGTTTAGAAAGCACCGACCATGGAAGTCACAAGAGTAGAACATCCGGTTCTTTCAAAATAAAACACAATGCACGGACTCCCAATCGTAAATCATCACTGTATCAACTAGGGGTGACCTGGAATAGTCGGCGATTCAACAGTTCGATTTGGAGGAGTCTGATTAGACTATGAACCTCATAGTCGAATGTTATGTAACCAAGATCGTACCATTCTGACTACGTGGGGCTGCTAAGTCTGAGTTTCCATTAGCTGGCATCTGCCAGTCATTGGCCAGTAAAAATGGCAGAAGTCTGGCAGATAAAAATATAACCGGTCAAAATGTCCAACAGAAAACATGCCAATGACCAGATAAGTAAATACGGAATACTTGCATATTATATTTTGTGTAACCTAGAAGATATGTTCTGAGAACGCGTTAATATAAACTAAAAGTTGCCTGATCTTACTAGTTGCCTGGTTGATATCAGTTAGCTCTAACTTTGTTACAACGAACCTAGTGTTGTCATCAGCCGAAGTACTCACCGCCCCACAGCTGTTAGCGTCCTCCGGCTAACCTCTAGCCCCCTGTCTTAGCTAGCGTCCCACCGGAGCTCCGAATGTGCTTTTCCCCTTGAATCTTGAGCTTTCTCTCCTGACCACCTGTGGATCTTCCATTAGGTTTTCCCAGCTAGATGCCTGTGAACCGCAATTCCTCTCGGATTAGCTGTTAGCTCGTAGCCGCCGATCAGCTGTTAGCCTCTGTGGGGTAGCGGCTAGCTAGCTAGCAGCAGCCTGCTCCCACTGCTTCCTCTGCAGCTAACATGGTGCTCCTCAAATACTCGCCCCAGCAGCTTCTCAGCCTCCTCTCTCTCTCCACTCCAGCCTGTCTCACAGACATTAAATCCCATTAAAGCCTTCTGCGTCGTCCTCGTTATATCCACAGAGCACAGAAACTAAAGTTTGTTTACTCCAGCCACGCCGTCTCCACAGTCCAGTCGGACCGGCGCCCCGCCCACTCTTGACGACGTCATCACAACAAACCACACGTGCAGCTCAGTAACCTGAGACCTCTCAGATGCACCAACGTCCCTCCCACTCCCCTCTGCTCATCATCTTCAAACATTTCCGCCACATTTATGCTGAAAATGCCCGGTCCATAAACAGTAAAGCCCACCTCATCCATGACATCATCACAGACAGGAAAGTAGACTTCTTCTGTTTGACTGAAACCTGGCAAAGCCCAGACGACTACTCCACACTAAACCAAGCAACCCCACCTGGCTATGTGTTTATCCAAAAACCTGGCACCACTGGTCGCGGTGGGGGGCTGGCCGTGATCTATAGAGAAGATTTCCAGGTTAAGGAGCTACCAGCACCCAGCACCTCAGCTCTCCAGTGTCTAATCATCTCTCTCACTGGATCGGCTCCGCTTCAGATCGTCCTCATCTACCGGCCTCCCAAAGCAACTACCACCTTCCTGTCTGACCTGTCTGAGCTCCTCACCTCTGTCTGCTCCAGGTCTTCCTCCATACTTCTCCTTGGAGACTTCAATATCCACGTTGACTCCACCAGCTGCACACTCACCTCCGAATTTCTATCACTACTGGACTGCTTCAACATCACACAGCATGTCCAAGGACCCACCCACTCCAAAGGTCACACACTGGATCTTGTGTGCTCCACTGGTCTCACCCCATTCATTCCACAATGCCTGGACCTAGCCATCTCAGATCACCATGCTGTTTTCTTCTCTAGCCCCACCCCCTCCCCAGACAGCTTACAAAACGCAACATCACTTTCCGTAACCACAAGTAAAAAAGCATCCCAGCCCTCAAGAACAAGTTAGCTACCAACCAGACCACAACACACCCTATAACCACAGTTGATGCCCTGGCCAATCACTACAATACAGCACTATCCCTCAGCCTGGATTCTCTCGCCCCTCTGAAGACTCGCTCAGTCTCCTTTACCCACCCAGCCCCCTGGTACACTGCTGAACTCCGCTCCATGAAGGCTTCTGGCTGACAGCTGGAGAGACTTTCTAAAAAATCTGGCCTCACCGTCCATCTGGAGGCCTATAAAGAGCATGTGCGCTCCTACAAAGAAGCTCTCTCCAGAGCAAAGTCCAGCTACTACTCATCCCTCATCAGTGACCAGCAAAACCATCCCCGGATGCTCTTCTCCACAATAAATCGCCTTCTCCGCCCCATTGACAACCTTCATTCCCCAGCCAACTTCGACCGCTGCACTAGGCACCTGCAGTTTTTCCAGGATAAAGTTGCCTCCATCCAGCAGCAACTTTCATCTGGACCTCCACCTCAGGATTTTACTTCACACCAGGACACCGCTCCTCCGCCTCACTGCCGTCTTTCCTGCTTCACACCCGTGGACACTCTCCAAGTGGCCGAATGGGTCAAGAAGGCCAAGGCATCCACCTGCCTCCTCATCCTCCTTGACCTAACCGCTGCCTTCGACACAATATCCCACACCGTCCTCCTTGACCGCCTGTCTCACCATCTTGGCATCACTGGTACAGCTCTCTCCTGGTCTCACTCATATCTCTCACAAAGAAAACAGTTTGTTACCATCGGCACCTCTCACTCATCCCCCGCCCCAGTTAACCAGGGCGTGCCTCAAGGCTCTGTTCTTGGACCTCTCCTTTTCACCATCTACATGCTTCCCCTTGGACAGATTATTCACAAACACGGTCTCAGCTTCCACTCTTATGCAGATGACACCCAACTCTATCTCAGCACCAAACCATCCACCCAGCTCCCTCCCCACTCCCTGGTAAACTGCCTCCACGACATCAAAGCCTGGATGACCTCTAACCAACTCAAACTCAACAGCAGTAAAACAGAGCTCATGGTGGTGGCCCCCAAATCGCTGCTGCAGAAGGTTGGTGATCTCATGCTCCATGTGGACGGGACCTCCATCTGTCCATCCTCCGAGGTCCGAAACCTGGGCGTCATCCTGGACTCCACCCTCTCCTTCCAGTCCCACATAAAGTCTGTTACCAAATCTGCCTTCTATCATCTCAAGAACATCTCCAGACTCCGACCATCACTCCCTGATTCTGTGGCTGAAACACTCATTCATGCTTTCATAACCTCCCGCCTGGACTACTGTAATGGAGTCCTGTCTGGAGTTCCCAGCAAAACCCTGGACAGGCTTCAGTACGTCCAAAACTCTGCAGCTAGAGTTCTCACCCGCACTAGACCCTGGCAACACATCACTCAGACCCTCATCCACCTCCACTGGCTCCCTATCAAGTCCCGTATCAACTACAAAGTCCTCCTCCTCACATACAAATCTCTCCATGCTCTGGCTCACCTTTCTGATCTCCTCCATCCATACACACCATCCCGCAACCTTCCATCTTCAGACACCGGCCTACTTTCCATGCCCAAAACCAAACTCCGAACCTATGGAGACAGAGCCTTCAGTGCTGCAGCCCCCACCCTCTGGAACACTCTTCCTGCAGACATCCGTAGCGCTCCATCTCTGGACATTTTCAAAAAACGTCTCAAGCACCACCTGTTCACCACAGCCTACAGTCTTCACTAAACCACCCTCACACTCATCCTACCCTCACATAGTTTGTCCATGTCTATGTGTTCCTGTAAAGCGTCCTTGGGTTTCTTGAAAGGCGCTATATAAATTCAAGATATTATTATTATTATTATTATTATTATTGCATCTACTGTCCTGTGGTGCTGGGGTTGTTTATCTCCTCAGACGGCAAGCACATGGCTAATTATGTATGCACGATGACATCAAAGCAAATCCATCTCTCTGCGCATGCTCAGTACTGCTGGAGACTATGCAGGGACAGTTTGACCAGAGCTTTCTCATAAAGCAGAATTTTAATCTCAGTGAGGTTTTCCTGGTTAACCAAAGGTTTAATATCATCAGCGGTATGGAGGGATTTCGTGTCATCACTGCGAGTAATGAAGAGGCTGAAACTAAGGGAACTATAGCTGAGCACCGTAAACACTGATGCAGCAGCAGAGAGGCAGAATAGTGGACTTTGATAAACTACCTATGACCAATCCTCAGATAAAGTTGGATTGTAGTCAACACAGAATCACATCGTGCAGAACGGCATGGGCCGCTTGGCGCTGATAAGGTTACAGTTCTATCACCATGGGGACTGATATTAGCAGCTGACGGTAAGACTCATTCTTCATTTGAAATGTAGAGTTCTAACGCAGTGTCCAGTTAACAGAGCACTTTTGTTATGTGTTTGAAAGCCTCGTTGTTGTCGGTGGAGGATGGTATTTGGCTGTTGTAAGCTGCTGAGTTATGATAGCAGCTAATGTGCTAAAAGGCTAACAGTGCTAATGTGAAGCTAACTGTTGTTGATGAGTTTAACATGGGTGTGTATTGTGTAACTGCATGTGTAAGGAAAAGCGCAGCTTTCATTTTAGATACTTTAACCCACTTACACAAAGAAATAAGAGATTTATGCGTTTTGCTGCTGTTAATGCAGCAAAATAATGTTAAAGCAAATGTTCGGTAGTTGTTCTAAATGTCCAGAATTTTTGAGGACTGCCGCTCATTTTGACCGAGAACAAAAACGTCTAGTGGAAACGTCGTTTGACTATTAGTCGACTAAAGGCAAAATCTGACAAATCCGATTTGACTATGAAAAACCTTAGTCAAAGACACCCCTAATATCAATGTTACGTGTCGACCTGCAGTGAGAGCAAAGGGTGACCGAGAGGTCAGGGGGTCACAGAGCTACGATGGCGCCATTGACGAGGTAAAGTTAACTTTTGGGGATATTTAGACAAAGAATTTTACATTAAACCACAGATCCTTTAAACAAATATGAACCTTTTAACTTCCAAATGTCCTCACTCATTGGTGAGCAATAATACCATGGACTTATACTGGAAATGATGATAAATGAACCCCAAAAGGTAAAATAGTCCACTGTTGACATGCTATTCCTGCATGAACTCACAGTTCTCCCATGATCTCTTCCTGCTGATAAGGGCTTGCGTGCTGAAACGCAGCGCTCTAGACTCCCTTCCAGTGGGCAAGGTCACTATTATTATTATTATTATTATTATTATTGTAATCATCATTATCATTATTATTATTATTATTATTATTATTAACCTTGTTATTTTATTATATCATTATCATCATTAATATTTTTGTTATTATTATTATTATTATTATTATTATTATTATTATTATTGTAATCATCATTATCATTATTATTATTATGGGTCTATGTTGGGACAGTAGCAGAGAGGTCAGTGTGGGTCATGTTGGGACAGTAGCTAGAGGTCAGTGTGGGTCTATGTTGGGACAGAGCTAGAGGTCAGTGTGGGTCTATGTTGGGACAGTAGCTGAGGTCAGTGTGGCTATGTTGGGACAGTAGCTGGATGGGGTGATGGGTCTATGTTGGGACAGTAGCTAGAGGTCAGTGTGGGTCTATGTTGGGACAGTAGCTAGACGTCAGTGTGGGTCTATGTTGGGACAGTAGCTGATGGGTCTATGTTGGGACAGTAGCTAGAGATCAGTGTGGGTCTATGTTGGGACAGTAGCTAGAGGTCAGTGTGGGTCCATGTTGGGACAGCTAGAGGTCAGTGTGGGTCTATGTTGGGACAGTAGCTAGTGGTCAGTGTGGGTCTATGTTGGGACGGTAGCTATAGGGTCAGTGTGGGTCTATGTTGGGACAGAACATATACGTCAGTGTGGGTCTATTTTGGGACAGTAGCTATAGCTCAGTGTGGGTCTATCTTGGGACAGAAGCTAGAGGTCAGTGTAGGGTGTGGGTCTATGTTGGGAAGTAGCTATAGGGGTCAGTGTGGTCTATGTTGGGACAGTAGCTAGGATGGTCAGTGTGGGTCTATGTTGGGACAGTAGCTAGACGTCAGTGTGGGTCTATGTTGGGACAGTAGCTAGAGGTCAGTGTGGGTCTATGTTGGGACAGTAGCTAGAGGTCAGATTGGGTCCATGTTGGGTCAGGAGCTTGAGGTCAGTGTGGGTCTATGTTGGGAGGGTAGCTAGTGGTCAGTGTGGGTCTATGTTGGGACAGTAGCTGGATGGGGGTAATGGGTCTATGTTGGGACAGTAGCTAGAGGTCAGTGTGGGTCTATGTTGGGATGGTAGCTATAGGGTCAGTGTGGGTCTATGTTGGGACAGTAGCTAGACGTCAGTGTGGGTCTATGTTGGGACAGTAGCTAGAGATGGTGTGGTGATGGGTATGTTGGGACAGTAGCTAGAGGTCAGTGTGGGTCCATGTTGGGGCAGTAGCTAGAGGTCAGTGTGGGTCTATGTTGGGACAGTAGCTAGAGGTCAGTGTGGGTCTATGTTGGGACAGTAGCTAGAGGTCAGTGTGGGTCCATGTTGGGACAGTAGCTAGAGGTCAGTGTGGGTCTATGTTGGGACAGTAGCTAGAGGTCAGTGTGGCTCTATGTTGGGACAGTAGCTAGAGGTCAGTGTGGGTCTATGTTGGGACGGGACAGTAGCTAGAGGTCAGTGTGGGTCCATGTTGGGACAGTAGCTATGGGGGTCAGTGTGGGTCTATGTTGGGACAGTAGCTGGATGGGGGTAATGGGTCTATGTTGGGACAGTAGCTAGAGGTCAGTGTGGGTCTATGTTGGGATGGTAGCTCGAGGTCATTGTGGGTCTATGTTGGGACAGTAGCTAGAGGTCAGTGTGGGTCAATGTTGGGACAGTAGATAGAGGTCCGTGGGGGTCTATGTTGGGACAGTAGCTGAGGTCAGTGTGGGTCTATGTTGGGACAGTAGCTAGGAGGTCAGTGTGGGTCTATGTTGGGACAGTAGCTAGAGGTCAGTGTGGGTCTATGTTGGGACAGTAGCTAGAGAGTCTGTTGGGACAGTAGCTAGAGTCAGTGTGGGTCTATGTTGGGACAGTAGCTAGAGGTCAGTGTGGGTCTATGTTGGGACAGTAGCTAGAGGTCAGTGTGGGTCAGTTGGGACTGAGTAGCTAGAGGTCAGTGTGGGTCGATGTTGGGACAGTAGCTAGAGGTCAGTGTGGGTCTATGTTGGGACAGTAGCTAGGATCAGTGGGTCTATGTTGGGACAGTAGCTGATGAGTGTGGGTCTATGTTGGGACAGTAGCTAGAGGTCAGTGTGGGTCTATGTTGGGACAGTAGCTAGAGGTCAATGTGGGTCTATGTTGGGACAGTAGCTAGACGTCAGTGTGGGTCTATGTTGGGACAGTAGCTGGATGGGGTTGATGGGTCTATGTTAGGACAGTAGCTAGAGGTAGGTGTGGGTCTATGTTGGGACAGTAGCTAGAGGTCACTGTGGGTCTATGTTGGGACAGTAGCTGGATGGGGGTGATGGGTCTATGTTGGGACAGTAGCTATAGGGTCAGTGTGGGTCTATGTTGGGACAGTAGCTAGAGGTCAGTGTGGGTCTATGTTGGGACAGTAGCTAGAGGTCAGTGTGGGTCTATGTTGGGACAGTAGCTAGAGGTCAGTGTGGGTCTATGTTGGGACAGTAGCTAGAGGTCAGTGTGGGTCCATGTTGGGGCAGTAGCTAGAGGTCAGTGTGGGTCTATGTTGGGACAGTAGCTAGAGGTCAGTGTGGGTCTATGTTGGGACGGTAGCTATAGGTCAGTGTGTCTATGTTGGGACAGTAGCTAGAGGTCAGTGTGGGTCTATGTTGGGACAGTAGCTAGAGGTCAGTGTGGGTCGATGTTGGGGCAGTAGCTAGAGGTCAGTGTGGGTCTATGTTGGGACAGTAGCTGAATGGGTCTATGTCAGTGTGGGTCTATGTTGGGACAGTAGCTAGAGGTCAGTGTGGGTCTATGTTGGGACAGTAGCTATAGGTCAGTGTGTGGGTCTATGTTGGGACAGTAGCTAGAGGTCAGTGTGGGTCTATGTTGGGACGGTAGCTATAGGGTCAGTGTGGGTCTATGTTGGGACAGTAGCTAGACGTCAGTGTGGGTCTATGTTGGGACAGTAGCTAGAGATCAGTGTGGGTCTATGTTGGGACAGTAGCTAGAGGTCAGTGTGGGTCCATGTTGGGGCAGTAGCTATGGGGTTGATGGGTCTATGTTGGGACAGTAGCTAGAGGTCAGTGTTGGGTCCATGTTGGGACAGTAGCTGGATGGGGTCAGTGTGGGTCTATGTTGGGCCAGTAGCTAGAGGTCAGTGTGGGTCTATGTTGGGACAGTAGCTAGAGGTCAGTGTGGGTCTATGTTGGGACAGTAGCTAGAGGTCAGTGTGGGTCCATGTTGGGACAGTAGCTAGAGGTCAGTGTGGGTCTATGTTGGGACAGTAGCTAGAGGTCAGTGTGGGTCTATGTTGGGACAGTAGCTAGAGGTCAGTGTGGGTCCATGTTGGGACAGTAGCTAGAGGTCAGTGTGGGTCTATGTTGGGACAGTAGCTAGAGGTCAGTGTGGGTCTATGTTGGGACAGTAGCTAGAGGTCAGTGTGGGTCTATGTTGGGACAGCTAGAGGGGTCATGTGTCTATGTTGGGAGGGTTGCTAGAGGTCAGTGTGGGTCTATGTTGGGACAGTAGCTAGAGGTCAGTGTGGGTCTATGTTGGGAGTAGTAGCTGGATGGGGTAATGGGTCTATGTTGGGACAGTAGCTAGAGGTCAGTGTGGGTCTATGTTGGGACAGTAGCTAGAGGTCAGAGGTCAGTGGGTCTATGTTAGGACAGTAGCTAGAGGTAGGTGTGGGTCTATGTTGGGACAGTAGCTAGAGGTCAGTGTGGGTCTATGTTGGGACAGTAGCTAGAGGTCAGTGTGGGTCAATAATGGGACAGTAGCTGGATGGGGGAGATGGGTCTATGTTGGGACAGTAGCTGGATGGGGGTAATGGGTCTATGTTGGGACAGTAGCTGGATGGGGTTGATGGGTCTATGTTAGGACAGTAGCTAGAGGTAGGTGTGGGTCTATGTTGGGACAGTAGCTAGAGGTCAGTGTGGGTCTATGTTGGGACAGTAGCTAGAGGTCAGTGTGGGTCAATGTTGGGACAGTAGCTAGAGGTCAGTGTGGGTCTTTGTTGGGATGGTAGCGTTAGGGTCTGTGTGGGTCTATGTTGGGACAGTAGCTAGAGGTCAGTGTGGGTCTATGTTGGGACAGTAGCTAGAGGTCAGTGTGGGTCTATGTTGGGACAGTAGCTAGAGGTCTGTGTGGGTCTATGTTGGGACAGTAGCTAGAGGTGAGTGAGGGTCTAAGTTGGGACAGTAGCTGAGGTCAGTGGGTCTATGTTGGGACAGTAGCTAGAGGTATGTGTGGGTCTATGTTGGGACAGTAGCTAGAGGTCAGTGTGGGTCTATGTTGGGACAGTAGCTAGAGGTCAGTGTGGGTCTATGTTGGGACAGTAGATGGATGTGCTGGAGGCTTCAATGATGGGACAGTAGCTGGTGGTCAGTGTGGGTCTATGGTGGGACAGTAGCTAGAGGTCAGTGTGGGTCTATGTTGGGATGGTAGCTATAGGGTCAGTGTGGGTCTATGTTGGGACAGTAGCTAGACGTCAGTGTGGGTCTATGTTGGGACAGTAGCTAGAGGTCAGTGTGGGTCTATGTTGGGACAGTAGCTAGAGGTCAGTGTGGGTCTATGTTGGGACAGTAGCTAGAGGTCAGTGTGGGTCCATGTTGGGACAGTAGCTAGAGGTCAGTGTGGGTCTATGTTGGGACAGTAGCTAGAGGTCAGTGTGGGTCAATAATGGGACAGTAGCTGGATGGGGGAGATGGGTCTATGTTGGGACAGTAGCTGGATGGGGGTAATGGGTCTATGTTGGGACAGTAGCTAGAGGTCAGTGTGGGTCTATGTTGGGACGGTAGCTAGAGGTCAGTGTGGGACTATGTTGGGACAGTAGCTAGAGGTCAGTGTGGGTCTATGTTGGGACAGTAGCTAGAGGTCAGTGTGGGTCTATGTTGGGACAGTAGCTAGAGGTCAGTGTGGGTCCATGTTGGGGCAGTAGCTAGAGGTCAGTGTGGGTCTATGTTGGGACAGTAGCTAGAGGTCAGTGTGGGTCTATGTTGGGACAGTAGCTAGAGGTCAGTGTGGGTCTATGTTGGGACAGTAGCTAGAGGTCAGTGTGGGTCTATGTTGGGACAGTAGCTAGAGGTCAGTGTGGGTCTATGTTGGGACAGTAGCTAGAGGTCAGTGTGGGTCTATGTTGGGACAGTAGCTAGAGGTCAGTGTGGGTCCATGTTGGGACAGTAGCTAGAGGTCAGTGTGGGTCTATGTTGGGACAGTAGCTAGAGGTCAGTGTGGGTCTATGTTGGGACAGTAGCTAGAGGTCAGTGTGGGTCTATGTTGGGACAGTAGCTAGAGGTCAGTGTGGGTCTATGTTGGGACAGTAGCTAGAGGTCAGTGTGGGTCTATGTTGGGACAGTAGCTAGAGGTCAGTGTGGGTCTATGTTGGGACAGTAGCTAGAGGTCAGTGTGGGTCTATGTTGGGACAGTAGCTGGATGGGGTTGATGGGTCTATGTTGGGACAGTAGCGAGAGGTCAGTGTGGGTCTATGTTGGGACAGGAGCTGGATGGGTCAGTTGATGGGTCTATGTTGGGACAGTAGCTGGATGTGATGGGTCTATGTTGGGACAGTAGCTAGAGGTCAGTGTGGGTCTATGTTGGGACAGTAGCTAGAGGTCAGTGTGGGTCTATGTTGGGACAGTAGCTAGAGGTCAGTGTGGGTCTATGTTGGGACAGTAGCTAGAGGTCAGTGTGGGTCCATGTTGGGACAGTAGCTAGAGGTCAGTGTGGGTCTATGTTGGGACAGTAGCTAGAGGTCAGTGTGGGTCTATGTTGGGACAGTAGCTAGAGGTCAGTGTGGGTCCATGTTGGGACAGTAGCTAGAGGTCAGTGTGGGTCTATGTTGGGACAGTAGCTAGAGGTCAGTGTGGGTCTATGTTGGGACAGTAGCTAGATGTCAGTGTGGGTCTATGTTGGGACAGTAGCTGAGGTCAGTGATGGGTCTATGTTGGGACAGTAGCTAGAGGTCAGTGTGGGTCCATGTTGGGACAGTAGCTGTATGGGGGTGTTGGGTCTATGTTGGGACAGTAGCTTTAGGGTCAGTGTGGGTCTATGTTGGGACGGTAGCTAGAGGTCAGTGTGGGTCTATGTTGAGACAGTTGCTTGAGGTCAGTCTATGTTGGGACAGTAGCTAGAGGTCAGTGTGGGTCTATGTTGAGACAGTTGCTTGAGGTCAGTGTGGTCTATGTTGGGACAGTAGCTGGATGGGGTGATGGGTCTATGTTGGGATGGTAGCTAGAGGTCAGTGTGGGTCTATGTTGGGAAATTAGCTCGATGGCGTTGATGGGTCTATGTGGGGACAGTAGATGGATGGGGGGGCTGGGTCTATGTTGGGACAGTAGATATAGGGTCGGTGTGGGTGTGTGTTGGGACAGTAGCTAGAGGTCAGTGTGGGTCTATGTTGGGACAGTAGCTAGAGGTCAGTGTGGGTCTATGTTGGGACAGTAGCTAGAGGTCAGTGTGGGTCTATGTTGGGACAGTAGCTATGGGTCAGTGTGGGTCTATGTTGGGACAGTAGCTAGAGGTCAGTGTGGGTCTATGTTGGGACAGTAGCTATGGGTCAGTGTGGGTCTATGTTGGGACAGTAGCTAGAGGTCAGTGTGGGTCCATGTTGGGACAGTAGCTAGAGGTCAGTGTGGGTCTATGTTGGGACAGTAGCTAGAGGTCAGTGTGGGTCTATGTTGGGACAGTAGCTAGAGGTCAGTGTGGGTCTATGTTGGGACAGTAGCTAGAGGTCAGTGTGGGTCTATGTTGGGACAGTAGCTAGAGGTCAGTGTGGGTCTATGTTGGGACAGTAGCTAGAGGTCAGTGTGGGTCTATGTTGGGACAGTAGCTGGATGGGGTTGATGGGTCTATGTTGGGACAGTAGCTAGAGGTCAGTGTGGGTCTATGTTGGGACAGTAGCTAGACGTCAGTGTGGGTCTATGTTGGGACAGTAGCTGGAGGTCAGTGTGGGTCCATTTTGGGACAGTAGCTAGAGGTCAGTGTGGGTCTATGTTGGGACAGTAGCTGGAGGGCAGTGATGGGTCTATGTTGGGTCAGTAGCTAGAGGTAGGTGTGGGTCTATGTTGGGACAGTAGCTAGAGGTCAGTGTGGGTCTATGTTGGGAGGGTAGCTATGGGGACAGTGTGGGGCTAGGTTGGGCCAGTAGGTAGTCGTCAGTGTGGGTCTATGTTGTGACAGTAGCTAGAGGTCAGGGTGGGTCTATGTTGGGACAGTAGCTAGAGGTCAGTGTGGGTCTATGTTGGGACAGTAGCTAGAGGTCAGTGTGGGTCTATGTTGGGACAGTAGCTAGAGGTCAGTGTGGGTCTATGTTGGGACAGTAGCTAGAGGTCAGTGTGGGTCTATGTTGGGACAGTAGCTAGAGGTCAGTGTGGGTCTATGTTGGGACAGTAGCTAGAGGTCAGTGTGGGTCTATGTTGGGACAGTAGCTAGAGGTCAGTGTGGGTCTATGTTGGGACAGTAGCTGGAGGTCAGTGTGGGTCTATGTTGGGACAGTAGCTAGAGGTCAGTGTGGGTCTATGTTGGGACAGTAGCTTGAGGTCAGTGTGGTCTATGTTGGGACAGTAGCTAGAGGTCAGTGTGGGTCTATGTTGGGACAGTAGCTGAGGTCAGTGTGGGTCTATGTTGGGACAGTAGCTAGAGGTCAGTGTGGGTCTATGTTGGGACAGTAGCTGGATGGTCAGTGATGGGTCTATGTTGGGACAGTAGCTGGATGGTCAGTATGGGTCTATGTTGGGACAGTAGCTGAGGTCAGTGTGGGTCTATGTTGGGACAGTAGCTAGAGGTCAGTGTGGGTCTATGTTGGGACAGTAGCTAGAGGTCAGTGGGTCTATGTTGGGACAGTAGCTGGATGGGTCAGTGATGGGTCTATGTTGGGACAGTAGCTAGAGGTCAGTGATGGGTCTATGTTGGGACAGTAGCTAGAGGTCAGTGTGGGTCTATGTTGGGACAGTAGCTGGATGGGGTGATGGGTCTATGTTGGGACAGTAGCTGGATGGTCAGTGTGGGTCTATGTTGGGACATTAGGTAGTGGTCAGTGGGGGTCTTTGTTGGGACTGTAGGTAGAGGTCTGTTTGGCTCTATGTTGGGACAGTAGCTAGAGGTCAGTGTGGGTCTATGTTGGGACAGTAGCTAGAGGTCAGTGTGGGTCTATGTTGGGACAGTAGCTGAGGTCAGTGTGGGTCTATGTTGGGACAGTACAGTGTGGGTCTATGTTGGGACAGTAGCTAGACGTCAGTGTGGGTCTATGTTGGGACAGTAGCTAGAGGTCAGTGTGGGTCTATGTTGGGACAGTAGCTAGAGGTCAGTGTGGGTCCATGTTGGGACAGTAGCTAGAGGTCAGTGTGGGTCTATGTTGGGACAGTAGCTAGAGGTCAGTGTGGGTCTATGTTGGGACAGTAGCTAGAGGTCAGTGTGGGTCTATGTTGGGACCGTAGCTAGAGGTCAGTGTGGGTCTATGTTGGGACAGTAGCTAGAGATCAGTGTGGGTCTATGTTGGGACAGTAGCTGGATGGTCAGTGATGGGTCTATGTTGGGACAGTAGCTGAGGTCAGTGTGGGTCTATGTTGGGACAGGTAGCTGGATGGGAGTGTGGGTCTATGTTGGGACAGTAGCTGGAGGTCAGTGTGGGTCTATGTTGGGACAGTACCCGGAGGTCATTGTGGGTCTAGGTTGGGACAGTAGCTAGAGGTCAGTGTGGGTCTATGTTGGGACAGTAGCGAGAGGTCAGTGTGGGTCTATGTTGGGACAGTAGCTAGAGGTCAGTGTGGGTCTATGTTGGGACAGTAGCTGGATGGGGTCAGTGTGGGTCTATGTTGGGACAGTAGCTGGATGGGGTCAGTGTGGGTCCATGTTGGGACAGTAGCTAGAGGTCAGTGTGGGTCTATGTTGGGACAGTAGCTAGAGGTCAGTGTGGGTCTATGTTGGGACAGTAGCTGGATGGGGTCAGTGTGGGTCTATGTTGGGACAGTAGCTAGAGGTCAGTGTGGGTCTATGTTGGGACAGTAGCTAGAGGTCAGTGTGGGTCCATGTTGGGACCGTAGCTAGAGGTCAGTGATGGGTCTATGTTGGGACAGTAGCTAGACGTCAGTGTGGGTCTATGTTGGGACAGTAGCTAGAGGTCAGTGTGGGTCTATGTTGGGACAGTAGCTAGACGTCAGTGTGGGTCTATGTTGGGACAGTAGCTATAGGGTCAGTGTGGGTCTATGTTGGGACAGTAGCTAGACGTCAGTGTGGGTCTATGTTGGGATGGTAGCTATAGGGTCAGTGTGGGTCTATGTTGGGACAGTAGCTAGACGTCAGTGTGGGTCTATGTTGGGACAGTAGCTAGAGATCAGTGTGGGTCTATGTTGGGACAGTAGCTGGATGGTCAGTGATGGGTCTATGTTGGGACAGTAGCTGGATGGGGTCAGTGTGGGTCTATGTTGGGACAGTAGCTAGAGGTCAGTGTGGGTCTATGTTGGGACAGGTAGCTGGATGGGGTCAGTGTGGGTCTATGTTGGGACAGTAGCTGGATGGGGAGTGATGGGTCTATGTTGGGACAGTAGCTAGAGGTCAGTGTGGGTCTATGTTGGGACAGTAGCTGAGGTCAGTGTGGGTCCATGTTGGGACAGTAGCTCCAGGTCAGTGGGGGTCTATGTTGGGACAGTAGCTAGAGGTCAGTGTGGGTCTATGTTGGGACAGTAGCTAGAGGTCAGTGTGGATCTATGTTGGGACAGTAGCTAGAGGTCAGTGTGGGTCTATGTTGGGACAGTAGCTAGAGGTCAGTGTGGGTCTATGTTGGGACAGTAGCTAGAGGTCAGTGTGGGTCTATGTTGGGACAGTAGCTAGAGGTCAGTGTGGGTCCTGGTTGGGACTGTAGCTATAGGTCAGTGTGGGTCTATGTTGGGACAGTAGCTAGAGGTCAGTGTGGGTCTATGTTGGGACGGTAGCTAGAGGTCAGTGTGGGACTATGTTGGGACAGTAGCTAGAGGTCAGTGTGGGTCTATGTTGAGACAGTTGCCTGAGGTCAGTGTGGGTCTATGTTGGGACAGTAGCTAGAGGTCAGTGTGGGTCTATGTTGGGACAGTAGCTGAGGTCAGTGATGGGTCTATGTTGGGACAGTAGCTGGATGGTCAGTGATGGGTCTATGTTGGGACAGTAGCTAGAGGTCAGTGTGGGTCTATGTTGGGACAGTAGCTGGATGGGGTTGATGGGTCTATGTTGGGTCTATGTTGGAAGAGGTCAGTGTGGGTCTATGTTGGGACAGTAGCTAGAGGTCAGTGTGGGTCTATGTTGGGACAGTAGCTAGAGTGTGGCAGTGTGGGTCTATGTTGGGACAGTAGCTAGAGGTCTGTGTTGGTCTATGTTGGGACAGTAGCTAGAGGTCAGTGTGGGTCCATGTTGGGACAGTAGCTAGAGGTCAGTGTGGGTCGATGTTGGGACAGTACCGAGAGGTCAGTGTGGGTCTATGTTGGGACAGTAGCGAGAGGTCAGTGTGGTCTATGTTGGGACAGTAGCTAGAGGTCAGTGTGGGTCTATGTTGGACAGTAGCTAGAGGTCAGTGTGGGTCTATGTTGGGACAGTAGCTAGAGGTCAGTGTGGGTCTATGTTGGGACAGTAGCTAGAGGTCAGTGTGGTCTATGTTGGGACAGTAGCTGGATGGGTCAGTGTGGGTCTATGTTGGGACAGTAGCTAGAGGTCAGTGATGGGTCTATGTTGGGACAGTAGCTAGAGGTCAGTGTGGGTCTATGTTGGGACAGTAGCTAGAGGTCAGTGTGGGTCTGTGTTGGGACAGTAGCTAGCGGTCAGTGTGGGCCTATGTTGGGACTGTAGCTTGAGGTCAGTGTGGGTCCATGTTGGGACAGTAGCTAGAGGTCAGTGTGGGTCTATGTTGGGAGGGTAGCTAGAGGTCAGTGTGGGTCTATGTTGGGACAGTAGCTGGATGGGGAGGTCATGTGGGTCTATGTTGGGACAGTAGCTGGATGGGGTGATGGGTCTATGTTGGGACAGTAGCTAGAGGTCAGTGTGGGTCTATGTTGGGACAGGTAGCTAGGGTCAGTGTGGGTCTATGTTGGGACAGTAGCTAGGATGGTCAGTGTGGGTCTATGTTGGGACAGTAGCTAGAGATCAGTGTGGGTCTATGTTGGGACAGTAGCTAGAGGTCAGTGTGGGTCAATGTTGGGCCCGTAGCTAGAGGTCAGTGTTGGTCTATGTTGGGACAGTAGCTGAGGTCAGTGTGGGTCTATATCAGTGTGGGTCTATGTTGGGACAGTAGCTAGAGGTCAGTGTGGGTCTATGTTGGGACAGTAGCTAGAGCTCAGTGTGGGTCTATGTTGGGACAGTAGCTAGACGTCAGTGTGGGTCTATGTTGGGACAGTAGCTAGAGGTCAGTGTGGGTCTATGTTGGGACAGTATCTAGAGGTCCGAGTGGGTCAATGTTGGGCCAGTAGCTAGATTTCCGTGTGTGTCGATGTTGGGACAGTAGCTAGACGTCAGTGTGGGTCTATGTTGGGACAGTAGCTAGAGGTCAGTGTGGGTCTATGTTGGGACAGTAGCTAGAGGTCAGTGTGGGTCTATGTTGGGACAGTAGCTGAATGGTCAGTGATGGGTCTATGTTGGGACAGTAGCTGGATGGGGTCAGTGATGGGTCTATGTTGGGACAGTAGCTAGAGGTCAGTGTGGGTCTATGTTGGGACAGTAGCTGGATGGGGTTGATGGGTCTATGTTGGGACAGTAGCTGGATGGGGGTGATGGGTCTATGTTGGGACAGTAGCTATAGGGTCAGTGTGGGTCTATGTTGGGACAGTAGCTAGGATGGTCAGTGTGGGTCTATGTTGGGACAGTAGCTAGAGGTCAGTGTGGGTCTATGTTGGGACAGTAGCTAGAGGTCAGTGTGGGTCAATGTTGGGACAGTAGCTAGAGGTCAGTGTGGGTCTATGTTGGGACAGTAGCTAGAGGTCAGTGTGGGTCTATGTTGGGACAGTAGCTAGAGGTCAGTGTGGGTCTATGTTGGGACAGTAGCTAGAGGTCAGTGTGGGTCTATGTTGGGACAGTAGCTAGAGGTCAGTGTGGGTCTATGTTGGGACAGTAGCTAGAGGTCAGTGTGGGTCTATGTTGGGACAGCAGCTGAGGTCAGTGATGGGTCTATGTTGGGACAGTAGCTAGAGGTCAGTGTGGGTCTATGTAGGGACAGTAGCTGGATGGTCAGTGATGGGTCTATGTTGGGACAGTAGCTGGATGGTCAGTGATGGGTCCATGTTGGGACAGTAGCTAGAGGTAAGTGTGGGTCTATGTTGGGACTGTAGCTAGAGGTCAGTGTGGGTCTATGTTGGGACAGTAGCTAGAGGTCAGTGTGGGTCTATGTTGGGACAGTAGCTGAGGTCAGTGTGGGTCTATGTTGGGACAGTAGCTGGATGGGGTGATGGGTCTATGTTGGGACAGGTAGCTAGAGGTCAGTGTGGGTCCATGTTGGGACAGTAGCTGGATGGGGTCAGTGATGGGTCTATGTTGGGACAGTAGCTGGATGGGGTAATGGGTCTATGTTGGGACAGTAGCTAGAGGTCAGTGTGGGTCTATGTTGGGACCGTAGCTAGAGGTCAGTGTGGGACTATGTAGGGACAGAGCTTGAGGTCAGTGTGGGTCTATGTTGGGACTGTAGCTAGACGTCAGTGTGGGTCTAGGTTGGGACAGTAGCTAGAGGTCAGTGTGGGTCTATGTTGGGACAGTAGCTAGAGGTCAGTGTGGGTCTATGTTGGGACAGTAGCTAGAGGTCAGTGTGGGTCTATGTTGGGACAGTAGCTAGAGGTCAGTGTGGGTCTATGTTGGGACAGTAGCTAGAGGTCAGTGTGGGTCTATGTTGGGACAGTAGCTAGAGGTCAGTGTGGGTCTATGTTGGGACAGTAGCTGGATGGGGTTGATGGGTCTATGTTGGGACAGTAGCTAGAGGTCAGTGTGGGTCTATGTTGGGACAGTAGCTAGAGGTCAGTGTGGGTCTATGTTGGGACAGTAGCTGGATGGGGGTGATGGGTCTATGTTGGGACAGTAGCTGGATGGGGGTGATGGGTCTATGTTGGGACAGTAGCTGGATGGGGGTGATGGGTCTGTGTTGGGACAGTAGCTAGAGGTCAGTGTGGGTCTATGTAGGGACAGTGGTAGCTAGAGGTCAGGTCTATGTTGGGACGGTAGCTGGATGGGGGTGATGGGTCTATGTTGGGACGGTAGCTGGATGGGGGTGATGGGTCTGTGTTGGGACAGTAGCTAGAGGTCAGTGTGGGTCTATGTTGGGATGGTAGCTAGAGGTCAGTGTGGGTCTATGTTGGGACAGTAGCTAGAGGTCAGTGTGGGTCTATGTTGGGACAGTAGCTAGAGGTCAGTGTGGGTCTATGTTGGGACAGTAGCTAGAGGTCAGTGTGGGTCCATGTTGGGGCAGTAGCTAGAGGTCAGTGTGGGTCTATGTTGGGACAGTAGCTAGAGGTCAGTGTGGGTCTATGTTGGGACAGTAGCTAGAGGTCAGTGTGGGTCCATGTTGGGACAGTAGCTAGAGGTCAGTGTGGGTCTATGTTGGGACAGTAGCTAGAGGTCAGTGTGGGTCTATGTTGGGACAGTAGCTAGAGGTCAGTGTGGGTCTATGTTGGGACAGTAGCTAGAGGTCAGTGTGGGTCCATGTTGGGACAGTAGCTAGAGGTCAGTGTGGGTCTATGTTGGGACAGTAGCTAGAGGTCAGTGTGGGTCTATGTTGGGACAGTAGCTAGAGGTCAGTGTGGGTCTATGTTGGGACAGTAGCTAGAGGTCAGTGTGGGTCTATGTTGGGACAGTAGCTAGAGGTCAGTGTGGGTCTATGTTGGGACAGTAGCTAGAGGTCAGTGTGGGTCTATGTTGGGACAGTAGCTGGATGGGGTTGATGGGTCTATGTTGGGACAGTAGCTGGATGGGGGTGATGGGTCTATGTTGGGACAGTAGCTAGAGGTCAGTGTGGGTCTATGTTGGGACAGTAGCTGGATGGGGTTGATGGGTCTATGTTGGGACAGTAGCTGGATGGGGGTGATGGGTCTATGTTGGGACAGTAGCTATAGGGTCAGTGTGGGTCTATGTTGGGACAGTAGCTAGAGGTCAGTGTGGGTCTATGTTGGGACAGTAGCTAGAGGTCAGTGTGGGTCTATGTTGGGACAGTAGCTAGAGGTCAGTGTGGGTCCATGTTGGGACAGTAGCTAGAGGTCAGTGTGGTCTATGTTGGGACAGTAGCTAGAGGTCAGTGTGGGTCTATGTTGGGACAGTAGCTAGAGGTCAGTGTGGGTCCATGTTGGGACAGTAGCTAGAGGTCAGTGTGGGTCTATGTTGGGACAGTAGCTAGAGGTCAGTGTGGGTCTATGTTGGGACAGTAGCTAGAGATCAGTGTGGTCTATGTTGGGACAGTAGCTAGAGGTCAGTGTGGGTCCATGTTGGGACAGTAGCTAGAGGTCAGTGTGGGTCTATGTTGGGACAGTAGCTAGAGGTCAGTGTGGGTCTATGGGGACGGTAGCTAGAGGTCAGTGTTGGTCCATGTTGGGACAGTAGCTAGAGGTCAGTGTGGGTCTATGTTGGGACAGTAGCTAGAGGTCAGTGTGGGTCTATGTTGGGACAGTAGCTAGAGGTCAGTGTGGGTCTATGTTGGGACAGTAGCTAGAGGTCAGTGTGGGTCTATGTTGGGACAGTAGCTAGAGGTCAGTGTGGGTCTATGTTGGGACAGTAGCTAGAGGTCAGTGTGGGTCTATGTTGGGACAGTAGCTAGAGGTCAGTGTGGGTCTATGTTGGGACAGTAGCTGAATGGGGTTGATGGGTCTATGTTGGGACAGTAGCTAGAGGTCAGTGTGGGTCTATGTTGGGACAGTAGCTAGAGGTCAGTGTGGGTCTATGTTGGGACAGTAGCTAGAGGTCAGTGTGGGTCTATGTTGGGACAGTAGCTAGAGGTCAGTGTGGGTCCATGTTGGGACAGTAGCTAGAGGTCAGTGTGGGTCCATGTTGGGGCAGTAGCTAGAGGTCAGTGTCGGTCTATGTTGGGACAGTAGCTAGAGGTCAGTGTGGGTCTATGTTGGGACAGTAGCTAGAGGTCAGTGTGGGTCCATGTTGGGACAGTAGCTAGAGGTCAGTGTGGGTCTATGTTGGGACAGTAGCTAGAGGTCAGTGTGGGTCTATGTTGGGATGGTAGCTAGAGGTCAGTGTGGGTCGATGTTGGGACAGTAGCTAGAGGTCAGTGTGGGTCTATGTTGGGACAGTAGCTAGAGGTCAGTGTGGGTCTATGTTGGGACAGTAGCTAGAGGTCAGTGTGGGTCTATGTTGGGACAGTAGCTAGAGGTCAGTGTGGGTCCATGTTGGGACAGTAGCTAGAGGTCAGTGTGGGTCTATGTTGGGACAGTAGCTAGAGGTCAGTGTGGGTCTATGTTGGGACAGTAGCTAGAGGTCAGTGTGGGTCTATGTTGGGACAGTAGCTGAATGGGGTTGATGGGTCTATGTTGGGACAGTAGCTAGAGGTCAGTGTGGGTCTATGTTGGGACAGTAGCTAGAGGTCAGTGTGGGTCAATAATGGGACAGTAGCTGGATGGGGGAGATGGGTCTATGTTGGGACGGTAGCTAGAGGTCAGTGTGGGTCTATGTTGGGACAGTAGCTAGAGGTCAGTGTGGGTCAATAATGGGACAGTAGCTGGATGGGGGAGATGGGTCTATGTTGGGACAGTAGCTGGATGGGGGTAATGGGTCTATGTTGGGACAGTAGCTGGATGGGGTTGATGGGTCTATGTTAGGACAGTAGCTAGAGGTAGGTGTGGGTCTATGTTGGGACAGTAGCTAGAGGTCAGTGTGGGTCTATGTTGGGACAGTAGCTAGAGGTCAGTGTGGGTCAATAATGGGACAGTAGCTGGATGGGGGAGATGGGTCTATGTTGGGACAGTAGCTGGATGGGGGTAATGGGTCTATGTTGGGACAGTAGCTGAATGGGGTTGATGGGTCTATGTTGGGACGGTAGCTAGAGGTCAGTGTGGGTCCATGTTGGGACAGTAGCTAGAGGTCAGTGTGGGTCTATGTTGGGACAGTAGCTGGATGGGGTTGATGGGTCTATGTTGGGACAGTAGCTAGAGGTCAGTGTGGGTCTATGTTGGGACAGTAGCTAGAGGTCAGTGTGGTTCTATGTTGGGACAGTAGCTGGATGGGGTTGATGGGTCTATGTTGGGACAGTAGCTAGAGGTCAGTGTGGGTCTATGTTGGGACAGTAGCTAGAGGTCAGTGTGGGTCTATGTTGGGACAGTAGCTAGAGGTCAGTGTGGGTCTATGTTGGGACAGTAGCTAGAGGTCAGTGTGGGTCTATGTTGGGACAGTAGCTAGAGGTCAGTGTGGGTCCATGTTGGGACAGTAGCTAGAGGTCAGTGTGGGTCTATGTTGGGACAGTAGCTAGAGGTCAGTGTTGGTCAATGTTGGGACAGTAGCTAGAGGTCAGTGTGGGTCTATGTTGGGACAGTAGCTAGAGGTGAGTGTGGGTCTATGTTGGGACAGTAGCTAGGATGGTCTGTGTGGGTCTATGTTGGGACAGTAGCTAGAGGTCAGTGTGGGTCTATGTTGGGACAGTAGCTAGAGGTCAGTGTGGGTCTATGTTGGGACAGTAGCTAGAGGTCAGTGTGGGTCTATGTTGGGACAGTAGCTAGAGGTCAGTGTGGGTCTATGTTGGGACAGTAGCTGGATGGGGGTGATGGGTCTATGTTGGGAGAGTAGCTGGATGGGGGTAATGGGTCTATGTTGGGACAGTAGCTAGAGGTCAGTGTGGGTCTATGTTGGGACAGTAGCTAGAGGTCAGTGTGGGTCTATGTTGGGACAGTAGCTAGAGGTCAGTGTGGGTCTATGTTGGGACAGTAGCTAGAGGTCAGTGTGGGTCCATGTTGGGACAGTAGCTAGAGGTCAGTGTGGGTCTATGTTGGGACAGTAGCTAGAGGTCAGTGTGGGTCTATGTTGGGACAGTAGCTAGAGGTCAGTGTGGGTCCATGTTGGGACAGTAGCTAGAGGTCAGTGTGGGTCTATGTTGGGACAGTAGCTAGAGGTCAGTGTGGGTCTATGTTGGGACAGTAGCTAGAGGTCAGTGTGGGTCTATGTTGGGACAGTAGCTGGATGGGGTTGATGGGTCTATGTTGGGACGGTAGCTAGAGGTCAGTGTGGGTCCATGTTGGGACAGTAGCTGGATGGGGGTGATGGGTCTATGTTGGGAGAGTAGCTGGATGGGGGTAATGGGTCTATGTTGGGACAGTAGCTAGAGGTCAGTGTGGGTCTATGTTGGGACGGTAGCTAGAGGTCAGTGTGGGACTATGTTGGGACAGTAGCTAGAGGTCAGTGTGGGTCTATGTTGAGACAGTTGCTTGAGGTCTGTGTTGGTCTATGTTGGGACAGTAGCTAGAGGTCAGTGTGGGTCCATGTTGGGACAGTAGCTAGAGGTCAGTGTGGGTCTATGTTGGGACAGTAGCTAGAGGTCAGTGTGGGTCTATGTTGGGACAGTAGCTGGATGGGGTTGATGGGTCTATGTTGGGACAGTAGCTAGAGGTCAGTGTGGGTCTATGTTGGGACAGTAGCTAGACGTCAGTGTGGGTCTATGTTGGGACAGTAGCTGGAGGTCAGTGTGGGTCCATTTTGGGACAGTAGCTAGAGGTCAGTGTGGGTCTATGTTGGGATGGTAGCTAGAGGTCAGTGTGGGTCTATGTTGGGACAGTAGCTGAATGGGGTTGATGGGTCTATGTTGGGACAGTAGCTGGATGGGGTTGATGGGTCTATGTTAGGACAGTAGCTAGAGGTAGGTGTGGGTCTATGTTGGGACAGTAGCTAGAGGTCAGTGTGGGTCTATGTTGGGACAGTAGCTAGAGGTCAGTGTGGGTCAATAATGGGACAGTAGCTGGATGGGGGAGATGGGTCTATGTTGGGACGGTAGCTAGAGGTCAGTGTGGGTCTATGTTGGGACAGTAGCTAGAGGTCAGTGTGGGTCAATAATGGGACAGTAGCTAGAGGTCAGTGTGGGTCTATGTTGGGACAGTAGCTAGAGGTCAGTGTGGGTCTATGTTGGGACAGTAGCTAGAGGTCAGTGTGGGTCTATGTTGGGACAGTAGCTAGAGGTCAGTGTGGGTCTATGTTGGGACAGTAGCTAGAGGTCAGTGTGGGTCTATGTTGGGACAGTAGCTGAATGGGGTTGATGGGTCTATGTTGGGACAGTAGCTGGATGGGGGTGATGGGTCTATGTTGGGATGGTAGCTAGAGGTCAGTGTGGGTCTATGTTGGGACAGTAGCTAGAGGTCAGTGTGGGTCTATGTTGGGACAGTAGCTAGAGGTCAGTGTGGGTCTATGTTGGGACAGTAGCTAGAGGTCAGTGTGGGTCTATGTTGGGACAGTAGCTAGAGGTCAGTGTGGGTCTATGTTGAGACAGTTGCTTGAGGTCAGTGTGGGTCTATGTTGGGACAGTAGCTAGAGGTCAGTGTGGGTCTATGTTGGGACAGTAGCTAGAGGTCAGTGTGGGTCTATGTTGGGACAGTAGCTAGAGGTCAGTGTGGGTCTATGTTGGGACAGTAGCTAGAGGTCAGTGTGGGTCTATGTTGGGACAGTAGCTAGAGGTCAGTGTGGGTCTATGTTGGGACAGTAGCTAGAGGTCAGTGTGGGTCTATGTTGGGACAGTAGCTGGATGGGGTTGATGGGTCTATGTTGGGACAGTAGCTAGAGGTCAGTGTGGGTCTATGTTGGGACAGTAGCTATGGGTCAGTGTGGGTCTATGTTGGGACAGTAGCTAGAGGTCAGTGTGGGTCTATGTTGGGACAGTAGCTAGAGGTCAGTGTGGGTCTATGTTGGGACAGTAGCTAGAGGTCAGTGTGGGTCTATGTTGGGACAGTAGCTGAATGGGGTTGATGGGTCTATGTTGGGACAGTAGCTGGATGGGGTTGATGGGTCTATGTTAGGACAGTAGCTAGAGGTAGGTGTGGGTCTATGTTGGGACAGTAGCTAGAGGTCAGTGTGGGTCTATGTTGGGACAGTAGCTAGAGGTCAGTGTGGGTCAATAATGGGACAGTAGCTGGATGGGGGAGATGGGTCTATGTTGGGACAGTAGCTAGAGGTCAGTGTGGGTCTATGTTGGGACAGTAGCTAGAGGTCAGTGTGGGTCAATAATGGGACAGTAGCTGGATGGGGGAGATGGGTCTATGTTGGGACGGTAGCTAGAGGTCAGTGTGGGTCTATGTTGGGACAGTAGCTGGATGGGGTTGATGGGTCTATGTTGGGACAGTAGCTAGAGGTCAGTGTGGGTCTATGTTGGGACAGTAGCTAGAGGTCAGTGTGGGTCTATGTTGGGACAGTAGCTAGAGGTCAGTGTGGGTCAATAATGGGACAGTAGCTGGATGGGGGAGATGGGTCTATGTTGGGACAGTAGCTGGATGGGGGTAATGGGTCTATGTTGGGACAGTAGCTAGAGGTCAGTGTGGGTCTATGTTGGGATGGTAGCTATAGGGTCAGTGTGGGTCTATGTTGGGACAGTAGCTAGACGTCAGTGTGGGTCTATGTTGGGACAGTAGCTAGAGGTCAGTGTGGGTCTATGTTGGGACAGTAGCTAGAGGTCAGTGTGGGTCCATGTTGGGGCAGTAGCTGGATGGGGGTTGTGGGTCTATGTTGGGACAGTAGCTAGAGGTCAGTGTGGGTCTATGTTGGGACAGTAGCTAGAGGTCAGTGTGGGTCCATGTTGGGACAGTAGCTAGAGGTCAGTGTGGGTCTATGTTGGGACAGTAGCTAGAGGTCAGTGTGGGTCCATGTTGGGACAGTAGCTAGAGGTCAGTGTGGGTCTATGTTGGGACAGTAGCTAGAGGTCAGTGTGGGTCTATGTTGGGACAGTAGCTAGAGGTCAGTGTGGGTCCATGTTGGGACAGTAGCTGTATGTCAGTGTGGGTATATGTTGGGTCAGGAGCTAGAGGTCAGTGTGGGTCTATGTTGGGACAGTAGCTGGATGGTCAGTGATGGGTCTATGTTGGGACAGTAGCTAGAGGTCAGTGTGGGTCTATGTTGGGACGGTAGCTAGAGGTCAGTGTGGGTCTATGTTGAGACAGTTGCGTGAGGTCAGTGTGGGTCTATGTTGGGACAGTAGCTGGATGGGGGTGATGGGTCTATGTTGGGACGGTAGCTGGATGGGGGTGATGGGTCTATGTTGGGACGGTAGCTGGATGGGGGTGATGGGTCTATGTTGGGACAGTAGCTGGATGGGGGTGATGGGTCTATGTTGGGACAGTAGCTGGATGGGGGTGATGGGTCTATGTTGGGACAGTAGCTAGAGGTCAGTGTGGGTCTATGTTGGGACAGTAGCTAGAGGTCAGTGTGGGTCTATGTTGGGACAGTAGCTAGAGGTCAGTGTGGGTCTATGTTGGGACAGTAGCTAGAGGTCAGTGTGGGTCCATGTTGGGACAGTAGCTAGAGGTCAGTGTGGGTCTATGTTGGGACAGTAGCTAGAGGTCAGTGTGGGTCTATGTTGGGACAGTAGCTAGAGGTCAGTGTGGGTCCATGTTGGGACAGTAGCTAGAGGTCAGTGTGGGTCTATGTTGGGACAGTAGCTAGAGGTCAGTGTGGGTCTATGTTGGGACAGTAGCTAGAGGTCAGTGTGGGTCTATGTTGGGACAGTAGCTGAATGGGGTTGATGGGTCTATGTTGGGACGGTAGCTAGAGGTCAGTGTGGGTCCATGTTGGGACAGTAGCTGGATGGGGGTGATGGGTCTATGTTGGGAGGGTAGCTGGATGGGGGTGATGGGTCTATGTTGGGACAGTAGCTAGAGGTCAGTGTGGGTCTATGTTGGGACAGTAGCTAGAGGTCAGTGTGGGTCTATGTTGAGACAGTTGCTTGAGGTCAGTGTGGGTCTATGTTGGGACAGTAGCTGAATGGGGTTGATGGGTCTATGTTGGGACGGTAGCTAGAGGTCAGTGTGGGTCCATGTTGGGACAGTAGCTGGATGGGGGTGATGGGTCTATGTTGGGAGAGTAGCTATAGGGTCAGTGTGGGTCTATGTTGGGACAGTAGCTAGAGGTCAGTGTGGGTCTATGTTGGGACAGTAGCTAGAGGTCAGTGTGGGTCTATGTTGGGACAGTAGCTAGAGGTCAGTGTGGGTCTATGTTGGGACAGTAGCTAGAGGTCAGTGTGGGTCTATGTTGGGACAGTAGCTAGAGGTCAGTGTGGGTCCATGTTGGGACAGTAGCTAGAGGTCAGTGTGGGTCTATGTTGGGACAGTAGCTATGGGTCAGTGTGGGTCTATGTTGGGACAGTAGCTAGAGGTCAGTGTGGGTCCATGTTGGGACAGTAGCTAGAGGTCAGTGTGGGTCTATGTTGGGACAGTAGCTAGAGGTCAGTGTGGGTCCATGTTGGGACAGTAGCTAGAGGTCAGTGTGGGTCTATGTTGGGACAGTAGCTGGATGGGGTTAATGGGTCTATGTTGGGACAGTAGCTAGAGGTCAGTGTGGGTCTATGTTGGGACAGTAGCTAGAGGTCAGTGTGGGTCCATGTTGGGACAGTAGCTGAGGTCAGTGTGGGTCCATGTTGGGACAGTAGCTGAGGGTCAGTGTGGGTCTATGTTGGGACGGTAGCTAGAGGTCAGTGTGGGTCGATGTTGGGACAGTAGCTGGATGTGGGTGTTGGTTCTATGTTTGGAGTGTAGCTGGAGTGCGGTATTGGGTCTATGTTGGGACAGTAGCTAGAGGTCAGTGTGGGTCCATGTTGGGACAGTAGCTAGAGGTCAGTGTGGGTCTATGTTGGGACAGTAGCTAGAGGTCAGTGTGGGTCTATGTTGGGACAGTAGCTGGATGTGGTTGTGGGGTCTATGTTGGGACAGTAGCTAGAGGTCAGTGTGGGTCCATGATTGGACAGGAGCAAGACGTCAGTGTGGGGATATGTTGGGTCAGGACCTGGCTGGGGATTTTGGGTCTATGTTGGGACAGTAGCTAGAGGTCAGTGTGGGTCTATGTTGGGACAGTAGCTGGATGGGAGGTCAGTGTGGGTCTATGTTGGGACAGTAGCTAGAGGTCAGTGTGGGTCTATGTTGGGACGGTAGCTAGAGGTCAGTGTGGGACTATGTTGGGACAGTAGCTAGAGGTCAGTGTGGGTCTATGTTGAGACAGTTGCTTGAGGTCAGTGTGGGTCTATGTTGGGACAGTAGCTGGATGGTCAGTGTGGGTCTATGATGGGACAGTAGCTAGAGGTCAGAGTGGGTCGATGTTGGGGCAGTAGCTCGAGGGCCGTGTGGGTCTATGTTGGGACAGTAGCTGGAGGGCAGTGATGGGTCCATGTTGGGGCAGTAGCTAGAGGTCAGTGTGGGTCTATGTTGGGACAGTAGCTAGAGGTCAGTGTGGTTCTCTGTTGGGACAGTAGCTAGAGGGCAGTGTGGGTGGTTGTTGTGTCAGTTGCTTGAGGTCAGGGTGGGTCTATGTTGGGACAGTAGCTGAGGTCAGTGTGGGTCCCTGTTGGGACAGTAGCTAGAGGTCAGTGTGGGTCTATGTTGGGACAGTAGCTAGAGGTCAGTGTGGGTCTATGTTGGGACAGTAGCTAGAGGTCAGTGTGGGTCTATGTTGGGACAGTAGCTGGATGGGGGTAATGGGTCTATGTTGGGACAGTAGCTGGATGGGGTTGATGGGTCTATGTTAGGACAGTAGCTAGAGGTAGGTGTGGGTCTATGTTGGGACAGTAGCTAGAGGTCAGTGTGGGTCTATGTTGGGACAGTAGCTAGAGGTCAGTGTGGGTCAATAATGGGACAGTAGCTGGATGGGGGAGATGGGTCTATGTTGGGACAGTAGCTGGATGGGGGTAATGGGTCTATGTTGGGACAGTAGCTAGAGGTCAGTGTGGGTCTATGTTGGGATGGTAGCTATAGGGTCAGTGTGGGTCTATGTTGGGACAGTAGCTGGATGGGGTTGATGGGTCTATGTTGGGACAGTAGCTAGAGGTCAGTGTGGGTCTATGTTGGGACAGTAGCTAGAGGTCAGTGTGGGTCCATGTTGGGGCAGTAGCTAGAGGTCAGTGTGGGTCTATGTTGGGACAGTAGCTAGAGGTCAGTGTGGGTCTATGTTGGGACAGTAGCTAGAGGTCAGTGTGGGTCCATGTTGGGACAGTAGCTAGAGGTCAGTGTGGGTCTATGTTGGGACAGTAGCTAGAGGTCAGTGTGGATCTATGTTGGGACAGTAGCTAGAGGTCAGTGTGGGTCTATGTTGGGACAGTAGCTCGAGGTCAGTGTTGGTCCAGGTTGGGACAGTAGCTAGAGGTCAGTGTGGGTCTATGTTGGGACAGTAGCTAGAGGTCAGTGTGGGTCTATGTTGGGACAGTAGCTAGAGGTCAGTGTGGGTCTATGTTGGGACAGTAGCTAGAGGTCAGTGTGGGTCTATGTTGGGACAGTAGCTGAGGTCAGTGTGGGTCTATGTTGGGACAGTAGCTGAGGTCAGTGTGGTCTATGTTGGGACAGTTGCTAGAGGTCAGTGTGGGTCAATTATGGGACTTTATCTGGATGGGGGAGTTGGGTATATGTTGGAACAGTAGCTAGAGGTCAGTGTGGGTCTATGTTGGGACAGTAGCTAGAGGTCAGTGTGGGTCCATGTTGGGACAGTAGCTTGAGGGCGGTGATGGTTCTATGTTGGGACGGTCGGTGGAGGTCAGTGTGGGGCTATGTTGGGACAGTAGCTGGAGGTCAGTGTGGGTCTATGTTGGACAGCTGAATGGCTGATGGGTCTATGTTGGGACAGTAGCCAGAGGTCAGATGGGTCTATGTTGGGACAGGTAGCTAGAGGTCAGTGTGGGTCCATGTTGGGACAGTAGCTAGAGGTCAGTGTGGGTCTATGTTGGGACAGTAGCTATGGGTCAGTGTGGGTCTATGTTGGGACAGTAGCTAGAGGTCAGTGTGGGTCCATGTTGGGACAGTAGCTAGAGGTCAGTGTTGGTCTATGTTGGGACAGTAGCTATGGGTCAGTGTGGGTCAATAATGGGACAGTAGCTAGAGGTCAGTGTGGGTCCATGTTGGGACAGTAGCTAGAGGTCAGTGTGGATCTATGTTGGGACAGTAGCTAGAGGTCAGTGTGGGTCTAAGTTGGGACGGTAGCTAGAGGTCAGTGTTGGTCCATGTTGGGACAGTAGCTAGAGGTCAGTGTGGGTCTATGTTGGGACAGTAGCTAGAGGTCAGTGTGGGTCTATGTTGGGACAGTAGCTAGAGGTCAGTGTGGGTCTATGTTGGGACAGTAGCTAGAGGTCAGTGTGGGTCCATGTTGGGACAGTAGCTAGAGGTCAGTGTGGATCTATGTTGGGACAGTAGCTAGAGGTCAGTGTGGGTCTATGTTGGGACAGTAGCTAGAGGTCAGTGTGGGTCTATGTTGGGACAGTAGCTGAATGGGGTTGATGGGTCTATGTTGGGACAGTAGCTGAATGGGGTTGATGGGTCTATGTTGGGACGGTAGCTAGAGGTCAGTGTGGGTCCATGTTGGGACAGTAGCTGGATGGGGGTGATGGGTCTATGTTGGGACAGTAGCTGGATGGGGGTGATGGGTCTATGTTGGGACAGTAGCTAGAGGTCAGTGTGGGTCTATGTTGGGACAGTAGCTAGAGGTCAGTGTGGGTCTATGTTGGGACAGTAGCTAGAGGTCAGTGTGGGTCTATGTTGGGACAGTAGCTAGAGGTCAGTGTGGGTCTATGTTGGGACAGTAGCTAGAGGTCAGTGTGGGTCTATGTTGGGACAGTAGCTAGAGGTCAGTGTGGGTCTATGTTGGGACAGTAGCTAGAGGTCAGTGTGGGTCCATGTTGGGACAGTAGCTAGAGGTCAGTGTGGGTCTATGTTGGGACAGTAGCTAGAGGTCAGTGTGGGTCTATGTTGGGACAGTAGCTAGAGGTCAGTGTGGGTCTATGTTGGGACAGTAGCTAGAGGTCAGTGTGGGTCTATGTTGGGACAGTAGCTAGAGGTCAGTGTGGGTCCATGTTGGGACAGTAGCTGGATGGGGGTGATGGGTCTATGTTGGGAGAGTAGCTGGATGGGGGTAATGGGTCTATGTTGGGATGGTAGCTAGAGGTCAGTGTGGGTCTATGTTGGGACAGTAGCTGAATGGGGTTGATGGGTCTATGTTGGGACAGTAGCTGGATGGGGGTGATGGGTCTATGTTGGGATGGTAGCTAGAGGTCAGTGTGGGTCTATGTTGGGACAGTAGCTGGATGGGGTTGATGGGTCTATGTTGGGACAGTAGCTGGATGGGGGTGATGGGTCTATGTTGGGACAGTAGCTATAGGGTCAGTGTGGGTCTATGTTGGGACAGTAGCTAGACGTCAGTGTGGGTCTATGTTGGGACAGTAGCTAGAGGTCAGTGTGGGTCTATGTTGGGACAGTAGCTAGAGGTCAGTGTGGGTCCATGTTGGGGCAGTAGCTAGAGGTCAGTGTGGGTCTATGTTGGGACAGTAGCTAGAGGTCAGTGTGGGTCTATGTTGGGACAGTAGCTAGAGGTCAGTGTGGGTCCATGTTGGGACAGTAGCTAGAGGTCAGTGTGGGTCTATGTTGGGACAGTAGCTAGAGGTCAGTGTGGGTCTATGTTGGGACAGTAGCTAGAGGTCAGTGTGGGTCTATGTTGGGACAGTAGCTGAATGGGGTTGATGGGTCTATGTTGGGACGGTAGCTAGAGGTCAGTGTGGGTCCATGTTGGGACAGTAGCTGGATGGGGGTGATGGGTCTATGTTGGGAGAGTAGCTGGATGGGGGTAATGGGTCTATGTTGGGACAGTAGCTAGAGGTCAGTGTGGGTCTATGTTGGGACGGTAGCTAGAGGTCAGTGTGGGACTATGTTGGGACAGTAGCTGGATGGGGGTGATGGGTCTATGTTGGGAGGGTAGCTGGATGGGGGTGATGGGTCTGTGTTGGGAGGGTAGCTGGATGGGGGTGATGGGTCTGTGTTGGGAGGGTAGCTGGATGGGGGTGATGGGTCTGTGTTGGGAGGGTAGCTAGAGGTCAGTGTGGGACTATGTTGGGACAGTAGCTAGAGGTCAGTGTGGGTCTATGTTGAGACAGTTGCTTGAGGTCAGTGTGGGTCTATGTTGGGACAGTAGCTAGAGGTCAGTGTGGGTCCATGTTGGGACAGTAGCTAGAGGTCAGTGTGGGTCTATGTTGGGACAGTAGCTATGGGTCAGTGTGGGTCTATGTTGGGACAGTAGCTAGAGGTCAGTGTGGGTCCATGTTGGGACAGTAGCTAGAGGTCAGTGTGGGTCTATGTTGGGACAGTAGCTAGAGGTCAGTGTGGGTCTATGTTGGGACAGTAGCTAGAGGTCAGTGTGGGTCTATGTTGGGACAGTAGCTGGATGGGGTTGATGGGTCTATGTTGGGACAGTAGCTAGAGGTCAGTGTGGGTCTATGTTGGGACAGTAGCTAGAGGTCAGTGTGGGTCAATAATGGGACAGTAGCTGGAGGTCAGTGTGGGTCTATGTTGGGACAGTAGCCAGAGGTCAGTGTGGGTCTATGTTGGGACAGGTAGCTGGAGGTCAGTGTGGGTCTATGTTGGGACAGTAGCTGAATGGGGTTGATGGGTCTATGTTGGGACTGTAGCTAGAGGTCAGTGTGGGTCTATGTTGGGACAGTAGCTGGATGGGGGTGATGGGTCTATGTTGGGACGGTAGCTGGATGGGGGTGATGGGTCTATGTTGGGACGGTAGCTAGAGGTCAGTGTGGGTCTATGTTGGGACAGTAGCTAGAGGTCAGTGTGGGTCAATAATGGGACAGTAGCTGGATGGGGGAGATGGGTCTATGTTGGGACAGTAGCTAGGGGGTCAGTGTTGGTCTATGTTGGGACAGTAGCTGGATGGGGTTGATGGGTCTATGTTGGGACAGTAGCTAGAGGTCAGTGTGGGTCTATGTTGGGACAGTAGCTAGAGGTCAGTGTGGGTCTATGTTGGGACAGTAGCTAGAGGTCAGTGTGGGTCTATGTTGGGACAGTAGCTAGAGGTCAGTGTGGGTCTATGTTGGGACAGTAGCTAGAGGTCAGTGTGGGTCTATGTTGGGACAGTAGCTAGAGGTCAGTGTGGGTCTATGTTGGGACAGTAGCTAGAGGTCAGTGTGGGTCTATGTTGGGACAGTAGCTAGACGTCAGTGTGGGTCTATGTTGGGACAGTAGCTAGAGGTCAGTGTGGGTCTATGTTGGGACAGTAGCTAGAGGTCAGTGTGGGTCCATGTTGGGACAGTAGCTAGAGGTCAGTGTGGGTCTATGTTGGGACAGTAGCTAGAGGTCAGTGTGGGTCTATGTTGGGACAGTAGCTAGAGGTCAGTGTGGGTCCATGTTGGGACAGTAGCTAGAGGTCAGTGTGGGTCTATGTTGGGACAGTAGCTAGAGGTCAGTGTGGATCTATGTTGGGACAGTAGCTAGAGGTCAGTGTGGGTCTACGTTGGGACGGTAGCTAGAGGTCAGTGTTGGTCCATGTTGGGACAGTAGCTAGAGGTCAGTGTGGGTCTATGTTGGGACAGTAGCTAGAGGTCAGTGTGGGTCTATGTTGGGACAGTAGCTAGAGGTCAGTGTGGGTCTATGTTGGGACAGTAGCTGAATGGGGTTGATGGGTCTATGTTGGGACAGTAGCTGGATGGGGGTGATGGGTCTATGTTGGGATGGTAGCTAGAGGTCAGTGTGGGTCTATGTTGGGACAGTAGCTGGATGGGGTTGATGGGTCTATGTTGGGACAGTAGCTGGATGGGGGTGATGGGTCTATGTTGGGACAGTAGCTATAGGGTCAGTGTGGGTCTATGTTGGGACAGTAGCTAGACGTCAGTGTGGGTCTATGTTGGGACAGTAGCTAGAGGTCAGTGTGGGTCTATGTTGGGACAGTAGCTAGAGGTCAGTGTGGGTCCATGTTGGGGCAGTAGCTAGAGGTCAGTGTGGGTCTATGTTGGGACAGTAGCTAGAGGTCAGTGTGGGTCTATGTTGGGACAGTAGCTAGAGGTCAGTGTGGGTCCATGTTGGGACAGTAGCTAGAGGTCAGTGTGGGTCTATGTTGGGACAGTAGCTAGAGGTCAGTGTGGGTCCATGTTGGGACAGTAGCTAGAGGTCAGTGTTGGTCTATGTTGGGACAGTAGCTATGGGTCAGTGTGGGTCAATAATGGGACAGTAGCTAGAGGTCAGTGTGGGTCCATGTTGGGACAGTAGCTAGAGGTCAGTGTGGATCTATGTTGGGACAGTAGCTAGAGGTCAGTGTGGGTCTACGTTGGGACGGTAGCTAGAGGTCAGTGTTGGTCCATGTTGGGACAGTAGCTAGAGGTCAGTGTGGGTCTATGTTGGGACAGTAGCTAGAGGTCAGTGTGGGTCTATGTTGGGACAGTAGCTGGATGGGGTTGATGGGTCTATGTTGGGACAGTAGCTAGAGGTCAGTGTGGGTCTATGTTGGGACAGTAGCTAGAGGTCAGTGTGGGTCTATGTTGGGACAGTAGCTAGAGGTCAGTGTGGGTCTATGTTGGGACAGTAGCTAGAGGTCAGTGTGGGTCTATGTTGGGACAGTAGCTAGAGGTCAGTGTGGGTCCATGTTGGGACAGTAGCTAGAGGTCAGTGTGGGTCTATGTTGGGACAGTAGCTATGGGTCAGTGTGGGTCTATGTTGGGACAGTAGCTAGAGGTCAGTGTGGGTCCATGTTGGGACAGTAGCTAGAGGTCAGTGTGGGTCTATGTTGGGACAGTAGCTAGAGGTCAGTGTGGGTCTATGTTGGGACAGTAGCTATGGGTCAGTGTGGGTCTATGTTGGGACAGTAGCTGGATGGGGTTGATGGGTCTATGTTGGGACAGTAGCTAGAGGTCAGTGTGGGTCTATGTTGGGACAGTAGCTAGAGGTCAGTGTGGGTCTATGTTGGGACAGTAGCTAGAGGTCAGTGTGGGTCCATTTTGGGACAGTAGCTAGAGGTCAGTGTGGGTCTATGTTGGGATGGTAGCTAGAGGTCAGTGTGGGTCTATGTTGGGACAGTAGCTGAATGGGGTTGATGGGTCTATGTTGGGACAGTAGCTGGATGGGGGTGATGGGTCTATGTTGGGATGGTAGCTAGAGGTCAGTGTGGGTCTATGTTGGGACTGGACTGGAGCCAGTATTTACGGCTGTATCAGGGAGGAGATAGCGACTGTAAAACACCCAGAAAATGACCCAGAGTCAGAAACGTAGCAGCATTTGGATGCACTTCTCTGGGGACTAAAGACTAGGTAAAGCTCAGAGGAACATTGTGAAAAAATATCTTTCAACTCCGCCACATGATGACAGAACTAGTGTCTGATGTCAGAGAGTGACGTCACTGTCGGCCCCGTGTTGGACGCCAGGCCACTCTATTCTGTCTTCAGCACCAGCTGAAGTGAATGTAGTTGTACCTGTAACTGCAGTAGGAGCCACATGTTTTGATAAACTCTCTGTTCAGTCGTTCTGAACAAAACAGATTTTCTGGTATTACTGAATGTTGTGACAGGTGACAGTTTCTTTTTTGTTTTTTGCTTTGGACAGCCATTTATCCTAGCCTGAATAACAGCAAAATACAAGGGCAGTTTTGAAGCGGTAACATTAATTTTCCAATTTGTTACATTAAGAAATGTGTGGTTTATTACCAGTTATTCTTGCAATACTATTGCTAATTGCTGCTTTTAACTCACTGAGAAATACTGAGTTTGTTCTGTTTATCATGGCATTGTTCATAAATCTACCTTTTCAGTATGTGTGAATCAGCACTGCACTACTGTACAGCAATATTCATGATGCACTATATTCACACAGTATTTTAGAATAACAAAACCTCTGTATGTATGTCTTTATGAAAACAAATGGCCTTTTTATATCAATTATAAATCTTTCAATGTAATGAGAAAACTACTACTATAAAGTGACACTAGTCAGACCTGTACCACACCTTGAGTTTGGCATGTATTAAAAGTTTTATTTTTAATGTTTAATATAATCACAACTGTAAAACTAAATGTGTGATATATTTTCTAGTTACTTTCTAACCACAAGTCTGGTGAATTTTATGACAGGACCTCTCTGTGTGGAAGAACATTTCTCAGCCTGAATGCTAGAACTTTTTTGTTGATCTTCAGCTGTGGTGAGTACAACGACCTCCTTACTGTTTAATAACTAGATGTAGTTAACATAATGAAGGGTCAAAGTTTTCTCATAAATAAATACTTTTGTTGGATGAATTAAAGGGATGGTTTGGATTTATTGAAATATTGTATGAGGTACTTACCCATCATCAGTGTATCACCTACAGTAGATGGCGGCCGACGTGACCTCTGTTAGGAAAGGGGAGGGGAGACTGGTGTTGTTGTTGGTTCTGTCTTTATGTGGCTAGAATGTGTTTCTGCTACCACAGCAGTAAATTGCTAAACTTCTGTGCCTGTACTCCTGTCTGCTTTTCCAAACTGTGCTGATCACTATCTGTTGTAGGGAGTACACTGACTATAAATAAGTACCTCATACAGCCTCACAGTAATGTATCTGAATTAACCTGTTCAAGTAGCTGCAAATCATTAAAATGAATACTGTTTTGGGATTGTCATTTTCTGTTTCGTTGTGCTGTTTGATTTTCAGTAACATGAGTGTGGAAGTGTAAAGAGTGTGCTGCAGAAGAACCTACAAGATTTCAGTTATTGAAGCACTACAGGTTAAAACATGGCCATTTTGGCTGCAGACACCCTTATCCATGCACATATTTAAATTATCCATGCACATATTTAAATTATCCATGCACATATTTAAATTATCCATGCACATATTTAAATTATCCATGCACATTTAAAACATGGTATGCACTTCGAAGTCACTTATGTAGATCACATTTAGATCAGATATCTCAAAAATCAGTAGATTGCACAACACTCAGCTGCCATCATTGTTCACGTAGCCACATTGCCTCATTGAAAGAATTTTTAAGTCATCTAAAAAGACATGAAACCAAATGTTGTAAGTTTGATAATTGTTCCTTTAAAACAAATATTTATGGAACATATCAAACCCACAAGAACAGAAAGCACAAAACATGTACACTGAATGATTTCAAAGCAGGAATTGTGAAAATGACACAGCAGCAAATTCTACTTGAGGAGATGCATGTTTGACAGAGAGGGATGAGTTACTTGAAGATACTGAACTTGAAGACAGCGCACTGATCCCAGAACAGGAGGACGTGGTAAAGGTTATAGAACAGAAATTGGCATTTGTCTTATTAAAGCTGGAAAAGTGTTTCCATGTAGCAGCCTCTGCTGTTGATGAGTTGCAGTCTTTACTTAGTTCTGCCTTGGTGCCTGTATCTAATAACATTCCTCTGGACTTCTTTAAAAACCACAACCTGCAAGTTGATCACTTATTAGTCAAAGAGTTGGGATGTGCCCTTTCTTCATCTAACCCTCTGTTACAAGCCTTAGGAAAAGAAGGGCCATTCCTCTGGTTTTAAGCGGAAACAATATTACAAAGACCGTTTTAATATTGTCGATCCAGTTCAGTTTATACTTGATGCAAAGGCTAAAAGAAGTTCTCAGTATGTTCCTTTGATAAAGCTTTTACAGCAGCTACTTAGTCAAAAGGATGTGCTCAGCAAGGTTACTGAAAGGAGAAGAGGCAACAGACAGTGAGTGACCAACTGCATTACAGATGTTTTGAAGATGGCCAGTACTTCAAGAAAAATGATTTCCTGTCAGGAGGGGAATTGAGAATATCAGTCTGCTTATATGTAGATGATTTCAAAGTTTGCAACCCCCTCACAAAACACACAAACTGTGTGCTGTCTATTGGATTTTGGGAAATTTGCCTCCTGGCTGCCATTCTTCTTTGGCCTCATACCTGGCTCTACTATGTAAAACTGATGATGTGAAGACATATGGGTATCACAAAATATTGAGCCACTACTGCAAGATCTTGTAACCCTGGAGCAGCAGGGTGTTTTGTCTCACAGCTAGGTACATTTTTGAAGGGCACACTTCAGTGTGTGGCGTCAGACAACCTGGCAGCACATGGAATAGCTGGCTTTGTGGAAAGTTTGTCGGGACAGTATTTTTGTAGGTTTTGCACAGCTCAACTCAGGCAGAAACTCAGGTCAGAGGAGTAAAATCAGGGGCATTTACCCTCAGAAACAAAGAGCTTCATCAAATCCATGTAAAGACTGCACAGGAAAAAGGAGGTAGCTTTTCTGGTGTTAAAAAAGCTTGTCTTTTCACAGAGAAACTTTCCCACTTCTGTGTCACATCAGGGTATCCCCCTGATGTTGTCCATGATTGTTTTGAGGGCGTAGTCCCCATTGAACTTGCACTGTGCTTTGGTCGACTTATTTCCAATAAGTTGTTTACACTTAATGACCTTAATAATCACATTAAAAACTTTCAGTACAAGTGGGGTGACAAAAAAAACGCCCTCATTTGATACCACATACATTTGTATGTTGCAAAACAATTGGGGGCAACGGCCATGAAAATTGGTGTTTGTTAAGGTTATTACCATTAATGATTGGTCATTTGATCCCTGAAGATGAGCCAGCCTGGGAAGTGATTCTAGACCTAAAAGTCATCATAGAGCTGGTTGTGGCACCTGTCCACTGTGAGGAGTCTGTGGCAAAATCTCAGAGCACAGACAGAGATTTAAAGAAGTGATTCTGATCAGGCACTCCTGCCAAAGCACCACTTCCTGGAGCATTATCCAGAAATGATAAAGCTGTTCGGCCCATTGTGACATTTTGGACAATGCGTTTTGAGGCCAAGCACAGTTTTTTCAAACAAGTTGTCAGGCACACGAAGTGTTTCAAGAATATTACACTGTCTTGTGATTGGCTATCACATGCACACAAGGAGTAATGCGAGATCAGCCTTTGATGTGACACACGTCTCCACAAATGAAAGAGGACGTAGCACAGAAATACCCTCATCTTACAGTAGTTACGCTAGCTCAGAGTGTCTCTACCAGTGGCAGTGAATATAGAAACAGGATGATTGCTGTGCATGGATCAGTGGGTGGACTGCCTGAATTTGCAGAGATAATTCAAATTTGTATTTTGGAAAACACATTGATCTTCATATGCAGAAAATGATCTTCATGGTACAGAGAGCACTACAGAGCGTTTGAGATCCAGCCATCTCCCACAAGAGAGATTGTATTGGCTGAGTTAACTGGACTGACTGACAGCTACCCCTGGTTGACTACAAGCGTGGAGCCTGCCGGATGGTCATCCTTAAACGATACATACGCGTGTCCGGTAGTTATTCCTACATATTTTTAACTTTTCAGTGTCTTTGTTGGAATAAGGGGTAAAAACAAAACGCAAGTTAACTTTTGTTAAACAACTGATTTTACGTACCAAATTGAGTACGATTTAAACATTTAAGAAGAGCAGTATAAATCTTTTGTGGGTCCAGGAGGGAGGTGCTGATGTCACTCGAGCCAGCATCTGTTCAGACTGAAGATACAAGAATGACAGTGGAATTAAGCAGATGTTTTTTATTAGAAGTTGGTAAAATAAATAAAATGTCTGTTGCCCACCTCTCATCTGTTATCTACATCTTCAGTTCAGAACTTAAAACTTGAAACTTGGGTTAAACATTGTAATGTCTATGGATTTTCTACTTTAATGTTGCTAAGTTTCATAATGTTAACAGCTTTGTCAGTGTCAACCAAAGGCAACCAAAATGTGGTACCACACCTAGAAGTGTTTGAATTTCTGTTTAGACCCAGAAAAAGTTTCTGTTCTCGATCCATAACAAAGCTTTCCCAGTCGACCTTTTCCTCTTTTAGTTCTAAATTCTTCACACCGTTATTCCTGCTGGTTAACCCTTGGGTCTCTTTGTGGCTGTTTGCAGTCACTATGGGGCACTATTTACGATGAACTTGACCATAACTTTTACTCTATTGGAGAGAGTAAAATCATTTTTGGTGAGGAACCTTAACAGCCACTATGTTTAGCTGCTGTAAAAATGTATCTGATAAATATATTTTTAACTTTTTTTGCTCAAATCTCCTTATCAGGCTAAACCCTGATCAAAAATAGTTTTAATAAAAAAAAAGGATTTTAACCATTTAGGTGACAATGTCACAGGTGACGTCACTGATTTGGTGGGAAAAAATACTCCTCATATTGGTCATCAGTGGGGAGAAAAAAATAAAATCTGATGCTGTGAAAATAATAATATTGCATCAAAGCCTTTTTTTTTTCACAACTTTGTGACATATCTAAGAGTGTGACAGCATGTAAAAAATCTCCAGCCTCCAATCATTTTTTCATGTTGAAAATTGGTCATTTTGTGTGTTTTTTTTCCACCAAATCAGTGAAATCACCTATGATACTGACATTTAAAAGGTTCAAATCCATAATCTTTTTTTGTAGTGGTTTTGATCAGGACTGAGCTTGATGAACAGATTTGAGCAAAAAAAAAAAGAAAAAATATTAATCTGACATGTTATTAGAGTAGTTTAAGTTAGTAGCTGTCAGCAGCCAAAACAGGACGAAAGGTTGTTTTTAGTACGGTATCCAAGGGTTAAACAAATACCCAATGTTAAAACTGCTTAAAGCTGAAATTTAGCAGTCTTATGGTGGCTTATTGATCAACATTACAGGTTGCTGACGTGTGTACACAAAGTACTGATAAAAGAAGGAATCATTTTGTGCACATCAATTAAAAAAATAAAAAAAATCCAATGAGCAAGTGATATTCAGAATTTTAAAAATGAGTTAGCAAAATGCTTTATTTTTTTACATTTTTATAGGAGGTACATTTTACAGTGATACCAGGCACATGAAGTACCTATGAACAATGTGTTTATCGTATAGCAAATTCAAAAAGTGGTGTAATGATTTCATAAATTTGTACTTTAAGAGAAGATCACTTTGACAGAGACTTAAGCAGAATTAAAGTTACAAGTCAAAGTAATTCTTCTGGAACATGTAGTTTGGCAAATACTCTTACATTGTAGCAGATCATTAAAGGAGGAAAATAATGTTTTTAGACAGCAAAGTTACGTCATAATTGGGTCCTTTCATAAAACAGTACTAAAGCTTCACACAGAATAGTAGGTACTCTTTACAGTGATATCAAACTCAGTAAAAAATAACAAATACTTCTAGAATTCTTAGTCTGCTACTTTTTAGTACAGTAAAATTACTTCATAATCCTTGTACACACAAGCATTATGCACAGCAGTGTTCAAAAATATTAAGTTGTACAAGATGCATTCATTGTGAAACTGAAAACAGTCATGTCAGTTACTGAATTACAAAATGCTTTTATTGAACTCCAAAGTTAGTACAAAAAAGTCTAATCATTTATCTTTATTGTGTACTTCAGGTGAAACTACATGAAACATACACTTTACAAATACAGAGAGAATATTTTTTACTCCAGTGTACACTTGAACTATAGTTTTGTTTTTTACTGGTCTGGTACACAGACTGGATAATACCACATAAAACACCACAGAATAATAGGACCTATGACAAACTAACATAGATAGGATTTTGTAGAATTTTTGCGACTCTTCATGTCGTAGTTTCATGTTGCTGTCAAGATATTGTGTTGTAATTTGATTTAGGGCTGACATTTCCAATCAGTCTGCAGTGTAAACTGAATTACCTTGCAACAATCATGGGCAGAAAGAAATAGTGACTTAATGTTCAGTGTAGCTTTGTAATTCCATATGGGGTCATGAATCACCAAATAAATAAATGAATAAATAAATAATGACAGTTCAAGGGATATTTGCTTCACACAAAACTTATGCTTTAATTCCAATGATACATTGATGATGAATGGATATTGATCCAGAACTATACGTGTATTAGCTATGACTACTTTTTAATCATCGTCTCTCTCTGTTTTTCTTCAGCCTAACCTGTTTACCAGTATGGCTACCTCAGCAGTGCTTCGGATAATCTTGGGCGAAAATGACTCTTCAAAAGTAACTCTGCCTTTGGGAATACCAGGCTCTGTTGATGAACCAAGAGTGAGATTCAAAGACAGGGTGAGTTGTCAGGAGACTTTGGACTGCAATACAAGGACATTGATTTTATTGAGTTTCTAAACCTGACAACCACCTCAGACATTCAAAACAAGGCTACAATCAAAGTGATGGATGAGATAAAGTCGACTTCATCCGTGGACACTGACATTCCCTCATCCTCTGAGTCATCATCATCATCGTCATCCCTCAGATGTGAGCCATGGCCAGACACCGGTCCTGTGCCCGAATTTGTCTATGATGTGGAGATCCAACTGCAGCGAGCAAACAGTGACTTTCAAAGTAATGGTACGCTCTTCAGTCCCAGCCCAAGAGTGAAGTCTGACATTCTTGAATGTTTGGCATCACAAATCCTCAAACATAAAGCTTATCCCTCTAGTGCTGATTTTGATGCAGTAGCTGAAGCACTAGTGAAGAAACACCCGTGTTTAAGGGAGCAAGGCTCTGTTACTGGTTTCTATGGGTGGAAGATCAGTTTGAAATATACAATGGCCAACTACCGACTAAGCTGCAGAGCTTAATGTAAATTCTCTCAGACGTAAACAAGGTGATCAACGCACATCTCCAAATCCAGTAAAGAAACCTCGAAGAGCAGAGGTGAACTACTATCCCAGTTATCCAGCAGGACGATTAAGGAGAAAATGGAAAGGACATTTGCCTACAGGCGGCAGGAGGTGATCGAAGACAAGCCTTTCATTTTAGAGTTTAAAAGAAGGTGGCCAGCTCTCTTCTCTGAGCGAGAGGTCAGTCATGTGCTGTACTGATAACTAATTCAGTATGAAATTAAGGGGTAAAGGGAAAACATAATTGTTCACCACAAATGAAAGTTATCAAGAACTGCCACTCTAATATAATTTCCAATAATTAGTGTGACAGTAGTGACAATCAGTCAAATGACAGTTCCATTCTTTTTTATTAACCAATATTGTGTTGTTATAGACCACAAAACATTTGCTGATTTTTATAATGTTACTGTTTAAATGTTTGTAGGTGGAAGCAGAGTTTACTCGCATCACCACTGTCCCACTGAGATCACTCCTCCAAGCTGATGACAGGAGCTGCAGGACAAAACATAAGAAAAATCATGGCAGATTTAGACAAGGTGTGTTTTTCTAAGAAATAGTGTTTTCACGGTACCAACATTTTAGTATCGATACTGGTTAAAACATGTATTTTGCTACTTTTTGATACTTTTCAATACTTTTCCAAGGAAAAAGAGAACAGAAAAAATGTCATTATTGGCTTTATTTTAATAGAAAATTTTAGAACTATAACCATGCATCAGTAAATAAATAAAACACCACAAAGACAGGCTTTTCTAATGCACAGACAACACAATTAAAAAAAAAATACAATTCAAAACACTTTAAATTTTCTTATTGCACTCATGCATTAGAAAAAAAATAAGGGACCACAAAGTTTAAAAATCAAAGTCAGAATAGAAATATAATAAAATAATATAAATGGGCTTATTAAACCAGAGGAAGTGGTAGCTAATTGTAATGCAGCTTTAATTTTTTTCAGAGCTAATTTTGTGGAGAGTGACGGGGGCTGGTGTTGCTTGCTTTTAGCACTGAATGTGGCTTTTTTTCCATGGGTATATAAGTTACTGTCATTCTCTGAACTCCTTGTGCAGTCTGGGTGCTTGTCCTTCAAGTGTTTTGCCAAGTTGAAGTGTTTCCACCCTTGGCCAGACATGTTTTGTAGCACCATTTGCACAGTGGTGCTTCGGTGTTAATGGCTTCACCGCGCTCATGTGTTTTTAAGTAGAAGTAATTCCACACAGCACTTCATGCACCTGGTCTATCCAGAGTTGTGCAGAGGTGTAGCCTGGTTTATTCCAGTGGGTATACTCTGACGTACTCTGAAGGATGTTTGTCTGCTTAGGGCCTCCATACACTGAAGACATTTTTGACACATTTTTACCTGATTTATACACCGTCCACTGAAAAAAGCTCTGAGACCCACTTATGGGCCTCCACCCACAGGTTGAGAACTGCTGCACTAGTACATTGTATTTGAGGCTTGATCCTTCAAAGATTGTTCTTGCATCAAGGAGAATAAGTGATGCAGGTGACCTCAGGATGAATTTATCATTTAGAAAACAGTGAGAGAGAGAAAACAGCAGCTGCAGAATGTTGAGTTTTGATTCATCAAAAGGCTGACCCGTCATTTTTTAAGTCTTTGTGTTTATTTAAACAGTGCACATGAGCTATCACCGTCTGAATTATAAAATAACACAAAGTGACTGATGATCCCTCACTGTCTTCTGCGATGTGCGCCTATCTGCGTCTTTATGCTCACGAGCACACGGACGAGCGCGCGCAAAGACGCTGAGCGATTTAGGAGGGATTTAGATCAAATGTTCAAAAGTACATGGGCTGCACTGCAAAAGGACATAACTGACAGACAACAATGGTAACAGCCACACTTTAAATGGAAAATATCAGGCCTGTAGTCCACAGAGCGGACGGTGGCTGCATCAGATTATCTCTTTCGCCAGACTCCTTCTTGCTCCAAATTACAATGCGGTGATGCCACGCAGCAACGTAAAAAAAATAAAGTCCTGGTCTCATCCAAGCGCAGTATAGTACCATTTTAAATGCCTCAGTACCCCGGTACCAATTTAGTAGCAGTATACCGATCAAGCCTACCAACAAATGTCTGTGCTCATCCAGAATATTATTGTAAATTCAAAATGTTCAACTTCTAGTGTTGAGTACAAAAAGGATTTAAAACATCTATGGTGGATGGGAGCACAGCTTTCTAAATGCCTACCAATCAAGATTTTCCCTAAAAACACAACAAAATCAAACAAACCAGTATATTAAAAGAATCCCTCTAAATCAGTGATTCTCAACTGGTGGGTTGTGACCCAAAAGTGGGCCGCTGACCTTTTTTCAGTGGGTCGTGAGCCTTTGCCTGTTGAAAAAAATCATGTGCTTTTATTTTGCATTGGACTGCCATCTAGTCACACTTCCTATCAATAGGTGGTTAAATGCTAATTAACTCCTGTTTTATTAAAATGTGTTTGTCACATGTTCAACAAGCAGGTACCCAGCTAAAGCTACATGTTAAGATTTTTTGAAACAACTTCTCAGTAGCAGGACTTTTTGTCATGGTTGAGCATGAACGGCTGTTTAGTCTGTTGAAGAAGGCTGAAGTATGTTGTGTTGTGGCTGCCTTGGCTTATTTAGTGCTACTAATTTAATATTAGTACAGGGCTGTCGTAATGTATCTGCTGATGCAAGGTTATCACGGCTACAGTCAGATTTATATTATTTAAGCCTTGTGTCCCTCAGATGCTCTTTTTGGTTTCAATTTAAATGCAGCTAATTGAGTGAAAGGGAATATATCCCTGTCTAACATCACCACATGCAGGTCATTTTGGTTTCTATTTACACTTTTTTTGTGTTTCTGTGATATTCTGTTCCATCTCAGATTTCAAGTGCAGCATCTTTTTAACTAATAAATTTGAGGAGTTGAATATTTTTCTCGATTTGGGTCGCAGCCCAACATTAAGGGGTGATGATGGGTCCCAAGGCCGGACCAGTTGAGAACCACTGCTCTAAATCATCACTGCTGACCCACTCTCTGTCGGTAGCAGTGTCTGTCTACAGAGGCCCTGACCCTCGTCTGGGGGTTTTCTTTGTGTGGCTGTTTTGCTGTTTTCTGGATTGTTTCTGAGTTCACAGGGAGCGAGTTCAGCACTACTAAACATCGCAGCCAGGTTACAGCACTTTGTTAATCTTTCCTCTTTGTGTCTGAGGTAACAAGCCCAGCTCCAGATCTGTCCGTTCCACCGATGGTGATGCTAAGATGCAGATTGGATGAAGCTGCTGCATTTACAAAACAACCCAACAACCTGCACCTTGTTCTGAATTGTGGTCTTGTTAACCCTTTAATGCCTGAAAACACAAATTATAGCCAGAAAATTCTAATTTTTTGGAGCTGAAATGTCCTAAAGAATCAAAATTTCCATAAAATTTAACATATATATTTTTTGTATCTCATTTGATACATTAGGTGTTTTTGGCAAATGATAATCCATTTGAGGACATTTTAACTTTTATATGATTTTATTCAGATGTTTTTTTTTAGTAATTTGTTGATCAAATTGATTAGATAGAGGTATCATAAAAGTATGTATCAAATATACAAAAGGCGTTAAAAGGTTAAACAATCAGAAAAGTGTTTTTTTTTCCCCTCTAATTCATTTACCTCAAATAAATGCACGTTCCACCATATCAAAAAAATACGTGAACACTGCCTGTAAACTTACAAAAATTGTCGTGAAGTTGCATGCTAAAAATACGTAGCCTAAAGACTCTGCTGTAACACTGATGAGTCATTGGAGAGTCATCCCAAGTCATCTGTAAGAGAAGTCATGTTTGATCTGTCAGTGTTGGATTGTTATTATTAGTGAATGCTCTCGTTTTCACGTAACTCATGAATGTTTAACAGGCTTCAAAAATGTTCACATGAAAAACAGACTTAAAAGTAACAATTAGAAACTAGCAAGAGGTTGCATTTGAGTTAGAAAAGGGGAAACAGCCATTTTAAAAATTGGAGAGTAACAGAGAGGTGAGCATGGATGAGAATCAATGATGTATTAAAAAGTTTTAGCTGGAATAAAGCTGTGTTAACACCAAACGCGACTTTGGCAACCGAGATCGCGTTGCCCTCCCAAGTCTCGTTGCCTGTCCATAGCTCATTTTGTCACCGTCACTCAGTGACGTCACACCCGCTCCAGTTATTTCAGACAATTGAACTCGAGCAAATTCTTTTTTTTTTTTTTTTTTTTTAAATTATTATTGTTTTTTTCTATTCTTTTAAAAGGTCCTTTCCTTGCCAAATGTGCACCCGTCTTTTTTTGTTATCTGTATGTTGTGGTGTCAATTTAAGAAAATGACACTGTAGGATTTTATTTTTACACTATAAAGTGGTGGAGGAGAAAAAAGAAGGTCAGGTTTTTATTTTATTTTAAAATATTTTCAGAGTGTTATACAAAATGTAGAAAGGTTCATCTTCATTATAAAGGATGTCATTTACAATTATGTGTAATGAAAATATGTTGCGTTTATAACTGGCCATTTTCATGGTGCCTCCTTTTGGAAGACTCCCCAGGGTTTGGTTTTGCAGGTCACTTAGGTGAGAGATTTGTGTTAATTGAAAATTGTGTATAATATTGCTTATATATATATATATATATATAAGCAATTGATAAGATTGTTGAATTTTAACATTTGAATTTAGAAATTTCAACAAAAAGATGTTGAGAAAAGATTTTTCACATTTGAAGGTGTTCATTGTATTTATACCTTTAAAAGTTTTACCAAGTCAGAGAACTCACAGTTTGACGTTAACACTGTAGGTGGAGGCTGGTGCTGTGGCTGGGTGGTTGGAGATAACTCGGTAGGTGGAGGCTGGTGCTGAGGCTGGGTAGGTGGAGAAGGTGTAGTAGATGGAGGCTGGTGCTGTGGCTGGGTAGGTGCAGAAGGTGAGTAGGTGGAGGCTTGTGCTGTGGTTGGGTAGGTGGAGATAACTCGGTAGGTGTCGGCTGCTGCTGTTGCTGGGTAGTGGAGCAGGTGAGTAGGTGGAGGCTTGTGCTGTGGTTGGGTAGGTGGAGCAGGTGAGTAGGTGGAGGCTGGTGCTGTGGCTGGGTAGGTGGAGAAGGTGAGTAGGTGGAGGCTGGTGGGGTGGCTGGGTAGGTGGAGAAGGTAAGTAGGTGGAGGCTGGTGCTGTGGCTTGGTAGGTGGAGAAGGTGTAGTAGGTGGAGGCTGGTGCTGTGGCTGAGTAGGTGGAGAAGGTGAGTAGGTGGAGGCTGGTGCTGTGGCTGGGTAGGTGGAGCAGGTGAGTAGATGGAGGCTGGTGCTGTGGCTGGGTAGGTGGAGCAGGTGAGTAGATGGAGGCTGGTGCTGTGGTTGGGTAGGTGCAGAAGGCGTATTAGGTGGAGGCTGGTGCTGTGGCTGGGTAGGTGGAGAAGGTGAGTAGGTGGAGGCTGGTGGGGTGGCTGGGTAGGTGGAGAAGGTGAGTAGGTGGAGGCTGGTGCTGTGGCTGGGTAGGTGTAGAAGGTAAGATGGTGGAGGCTGGTGCTGTGGCTGGGTGGGTGGAGATAACACTGTAGGTGGAGGCTGGTGCTGTGGCTGGGTAGGTGTAGAAGGTAAGATGGTGGAGGCTTGTGCTGTGGCTGGGTGGGTGGAGATAACACTGTAGGTGGAGGCTGGTGCTGTGGCTGGGTAGATGGAGAAGGTGAGTAGGTGGAGGTTGGTGCTGTGGCTGGGTAGGTGGAGAAGGTAAGTAGGTGGAGGCTGGTGCTGTGGCTGGGTAGGTGGAGATAACACTGTAGGTGGAGGCTGGTGCTGTGGTTGGGTAGGTGGAGAAGGCGTGGTAGGTGGAGGCTGGTGCTGTGGCTGGGTAGGTGGAGAAGGTAAGTAGGTGGAGGCTGGTGCTGTGGCTGGGTAGGTGGAGATAACACTGTAGTTGGAGGCTGGTGCTGTGGCTGGGTAGGTGCAGAAGGTGAGTAGGTGGAGGCTGGTGCTGTGGCTGGGTAGGTGGAGAAGGTGAGTAGGTGGAGGCTGGTGCTGTGGCTGGGTAGGTGTAGAAGGTAAGATGGTGGAGGCTGGTGCTGTGGCTGGGTGGGTGGAGATAACACTGTAGGTGGAGGCTGGTGCTGTGGCTGGGTAGATGGAGAAGGTGAGTAGGTGGAGGTTGGTGCTGTGGCTGGGTAGGTGGAGAAGGTAAGTAGGTGGAGGCTGGTGCTGTGGCTGGGTAGGTGGAGATAACACTGTAGGTGGAGGCTGGTGCTGTGGCTGGGTAGGTGGAGAAGGTAAGTAGGTGGAGGCTGGTGCTGTGGCTGGGTAGGTGGAGATAACACTGTAGTTGGAGGCTGGTGGTGTGGCTGGGTAGGTGCAGAAGGTGAGTAGGTGGAGGCTGGTGCTGTGGCTGGGTAGGTGGAGAAGGTGAGTAGGTGGAGGTTGATGCTGTGGCTGGTTAGGTGCAGAAGGCGTAGTAGGTGGAGGCTGGTGCTGTGGCTGGGGAGGTGGAGAAGGCGTAGTAGGTGGAGGCTGGTGCTGTGGCTGGGTAGATGGAGAAGGTGAGTAGGTGGAGGCTGGTGCTGTGGCTGGGTAGGTGGAGAAGGTGAGTAGGTGGAGGTTGATGCTGTGGCTGGTTAGGTGCAGAAGGCGTAGTAGGTGGAGGCTGGTGCTGTGGCTGGGTAGGTGGAGGAGGTGAGTAGGTGGAGGCTGGTGCTGTGGCTGGGTAGGTGGAGCAGGTGAGTAGATGGAGGCTGGTGCTGTGGCTGGGGAGGTGGAGCAGGTGAGTGGGTGGAGGCTGGTGCTGTGGCTTGGGAAGTGGAGCAGGTGAGTAGGTGGAGGCTGGTGCTGTGGCTGGTTAGGTGCAGAAGGCGTAGTAGGTGGAGGCTGGTGCTGTGGCTGGCTAGGTGGAGAAGGTGTAGTAGGTGGAGGCTGGTGCTGTGGCTGGTTAGGTGGAGAAGGCGTAGTAGGTGGAGGCTGGTGCTGTGGCTGGCTAGGCGGAGAAGGCGAGTAGGTGGAGGCTGGTGCTGTGGCTGGTTAGGTGCAGAAGGCGTAGTAGGTGGAGGCTGGTGCTGTGGCTGGCTAGGTGGAGAAGGTGTAGTATGTGGAGGCTGGTGCTGTGGCTCGGTGGGTGGAGATTACTCGGTAGGTGGAGGCTGGTGCTGTGGCTGAGTAGGTGGAGAAGGAGAGTAGGTGGAGGCTGGTGCTGTGGCTGGGTAGGTGGAGAAGGTGGGTAGGTGGAGATAACACTGTAGTTGGAGGTTGATGATGTGGTCGGGTAGGTGGAGAAGGTAAGTAGGTGGAGGCTGGTGGTGTGGCTGGGTAGGTGGAGATAACTCGGTAGGTTGAGACTGGAGCTGTGGCTGGGTGGGTGGAGAAGGTGTAGTAGGTGAAGGCTGGTGCAGTGGCTGAGTGGGTGGAGATAAGTTGGTAGGTGGAGGCTGGTGCTGTGGTTGGGTAGGTGCAGAAGGTGAGTAGGTGGAGGCTGGTGCTGTGGCTGGGTAGGTGGAGATAACTCGATAGTTGGAGGCTGGTGCTGTGGCTGGGTAGGGGGAGAAGGTGCAGTAGGTGGAGGCTGGTGCTGTGGCTGAGTGGAAGGAGATAACTCGGTACGTGGAGGCTGGTGCTGTGGCTGGGTAGGTGGAGCAGGTGAGTAGATGGAGGTTGGTGCTGTGGCTGGGTAGGTGGAGGAGGTGAGTAGGTGGAGGCTGGTGCTTTGGTTGGGTAGGTGGAGAAAATACTGTAGGTGGAGGCTGGTGCTGTGGCTGGGTAGGTGGAGAAGATGAGTAGGTGGAGGCTGGTGGTGTGGCTGGGAAGGCGGGGTAGGTGGAGAAGGTGAGTAGGTGTCGGCAGGTGCTGTGGCTGGGTAGGTGGAGAAGGTGTAGTAGGTGGAGGCTGGTGCTGTGGCTGGGTAGGTGGAGATAACACGGTAGGTGGAGGCTGGTGCTGTGGCTGGGTAGGTGGAGAAGGTGAGTAGTTTAAGGCAGGTGCTGTGGCTGGGTAGGTGGAGAAGGTGTAGCAGATGGAGGCTTGTGCTGTGGCTGGGTGGGTGGAGAAGGTGAGTAGGTGGAGGCTGGTGCTGTGGTTGGGTAGATGGAGAAGGTGAGTAGTTTAAGGCAGGTGCTGTGGCTGGGTAGGTGGAGAAGGTGTAGCAGATGGAGGCTTGTGCTGTGGCTGGGTGGGTGGAGAAGGTTAGTAGGTGGAGGCTGGTGCTGTGGTTGGGTAGATGGAGAAGGTGAGTAGTTTAAGGCAGGTGCTGTGGCTGGGTAGGTGGAGAAGGTGAGTAGGTGGAGGCTGGTGCTGTGGTTGGGTAGATGGTGAAGGTGAGTAGTTTAAGGCAGGTGCTGTGGCTGGGTAGGTGGAGAAGGTGTAGCAGATGGAGGCTGGTGCTGTGGCGTGGTAGGTGGAGAAGGTGTAGTAGGTGGAGGCTGGTGCTGTGGCTGGCTAGGTGGAGAAGGTGTAGTAGGTGGAGGCTGGTGCTGTGGCTGGCTAGGTGGAGCAGGTGAGTAGATGGAGGCTGGTGCTGTGGCTTGGGAAGTGGAGCAGGTGAGTAGGTGGAGGCTGGTGCTGTGGCTGGTTAGGTGCAGAAGGCGTAGTAGGTGGAGGCTGGTGCTGTGGCTGGCTAGGTGGAGAAGGTGTAGTAGGTGGAGGCTGGTGCTGTGGCTGGTTAGGTGGAGAAGGCGTAGTAGGTGGAGGCTGGTGCTGTGGCTGGCTAGGTGGAGAAGGTGTAGTAGGTGGAGGCTGGTGCTGTGGCTGGTTAGGTGCAGAAGGCGTAGTAGGTGGAGGCTGGTGCTGTGGCTGGCTAGGTGGAGAAGGTGTAGTATGTGGAGGCTGGTGCTGTGGCTCGGTGGGTGGAGATTACTCGGTAGGTGGAGGCTGGTGCTGTGGCTGAGTAGGTGGAGAAGGAGAGTAGGTGGAGGCTGGTGCTGTGGCTGGGTAGGTGGAGAAGGTGGGTAGGTGGAGATAACACTGTAGTTGGAGGTTGATGATGTGGTCGGGTAGGTGGAGAAGGTAAGTAGGTGGAGGCTGGTGCTTTGGTTGGGTAGGTGGAGATAACTCGGTAGGTTGAGACTCGAGCTGTGGCTGGGTGGGTGGAGAAGGTGTAGTAGGTGAAGGCTGGTGCAGTGGCTGAGTGGGTGGAGATAACTCGATAGTTGGAGGCTGGTGCTGTGGCTGGGTAGGGGGAGAAGGTGTAGTAGGTGGAGGCTGGTGCTGTGGCTGAGTGGAAGGAGATAACTCGGTACGTGGAGGCTGGTGCTGTGGCTGGGTAGGTGGAGCAGGTGAGTAGATGGAGGTTGGTGCTGTGGCTGGGTAGGTGGAGGAGGTGAGTAGGTGGAGGCTGGTGCTTTGGTTGGGTAGGTGGAGAAAATACTGTAGGTGGAGGCTGGTGCTGTGGCTGGGAAGGCGGGGTAGGTGGAGAAGGTGAGTAGGTGGAGGCTGGTGCTGTGGCTGGGTGGGTGGAGAAGGTGAGTAGGTGTCGGCAGGTGCTGTGGCTGGGTAGGTGGAGAAGGTGTAGTAGGTGGAGGCTGGTGCTGTGGCTGGGTAGGTGGAGAAGGTGAGTAGTTTAAGGCAGGTGCTGTGGCTGGGTAGGTGGAGAAGGTGTAGCAGATGGAGGCTTGTGCTGTGGCTGGGTGGGTGGAGAAGGTTAGTAGGTGGAGGCTGGTGCTGTGGTTGGGTAGATGGAGAAGGTGAGTAGTTTAAGGCAGGTGCTGTGGCTGGGTAGGTGGAGAAGGTTAGTAGGTGGAGGCTGGTGCTGTGGTTGGGTAGATGGAGAAGGTGAGTAGTTTAAGGCAGGTGCTGTGGCTGGGTAGGTGGAGAAGGTGTAGCAGATGGAGGCTGGTGCTGTGGCGTGGTAGGTGGAGAAGGCGTAGTAGGTGGAGGCTGGTGCTGTGGCTGGGTAGGTGGAGATAACTCGGTAGGTGGAGGCTGGTGCTGTGGCTGGGTAAGTCTAGAAGGCATAGTGGGTGGAGGCTGGTGCAGTGGCTGGGTAGGTGGGGATAACTCAGTAGGTGGAGGCTGGTGCTGTGGCTGGGTAGGTGGAGAAGGTGTAGTAGGTGGAGGCTGGTGCTGTGGCTGGGTAGATGGAGAAGTGAGTAGGTGGAGGCTTGTGCTGTGGCTGGGTAGGTGGAGAAGGTGAGTAGTTGGAGGCAGGTGCTGTGGCTGGGTAGGTGGAGAAGGTGTAGCAGATGGAGGCTTGTGCTGTGGCTGGGTGGGTGGAGAAGGTGAGTAGGTTGAGGCTGGTGCTGTGGCTGAGTGGGTGGAGATAACTCGGTAGGTGGAGGCAGGTGCTGTGGCTGGGTAGGTGGAGAAGGTGTAGCAGATGGAGGCTTGTGCTGTGGTTGGGTAGGTGGAGCAGGTTAGTAGGTGGAGGCTGGTGCTGTGGCTGGGTAGGTGGAGAAGGTGAGTAGGTGGAGGCTGTTGGAGGCTGGGTGACTTTGTGGTCCAGAGTCTTTGGGTGATGCTGTGCAGGGATGAGCTGACCTGCTTTGGTCAGGGATGGAAGGCTGTAGAATCTCTGAGCAGCTGCGTCCCCTTCTTCTTCTTCCGTGTCCTTCTTCGTTCCCTTCGTGTCTCGTCAGCTGTTCCACTGTTTTCCACTCTGGCATCAGAGAACTTGTTGTCAGACCATCTTGTAAGTACTTCTTCTCCTGTCATCAGATCTCTGAAGCAAGCAACAGGCTTATCATCTTTGTTTAGTATATCACAGACAATGAACGTTTTTGCAGCGTATTAATCTTTTAATGTCAAAAATACAAAAAGTCCTGAAAAAGAATCCAGAATAGATTGGAGATTTGGAGTTAGCAGTACAGGCTAAAAATCACAATGTGAACATGCTACTATATCTCACTGGACTCAATTCTAATCATGTTAGACCTTAGCACAGCCAAAATACGTCTTACAACAGCCATGAACTAGCATTAAATTCATTCTTTTTGCATTTGCCTGACACTTCTGCCCTCATGTGACTCTTTTAAATGTTCTTTATTTGATTTATGCACTCTGCATTATTTGGTTTCACTCTGTTTTTATTTTATGATTATGTATTTTAGTTTTTTACATATTTTCTATCAAGCACTTGGCACTGTAATAATTTGTTGTAAAGCTCTTTGAATGGAAGGTGCTATGTAAATAGAGTTTTCTAATATTAATGTATAAATCAATAAACTGTTCAGAATCAGGTCGGGTGGAATAGGGTAATGAACTGTGTCCACGTGTGTTGTGGGGAGTTTTATATCAGTGAGATTATTTATTTTATATCTATTTGTAGTTTGTTACTATGTGGTTAAATGAAAATCCTAGTCATGCATGATAAGTATTTTTTGAACTGATACCGGTAACCGATAATTTCCTACTCCTGATGATAATAACTGGTCATTTTTTTCAATTGTTGGTTTTAAAAAATAAGTTGATTTGATGTATTTATGCACATCAGGGGGTGAGAAGGGGTTAATATGTAGTGAGCAAATATATTTATAACTAATTTTAGCTAATATCACTCATGTTTAAATCAAAAAACAATTACAGCTGTTTTTAGTTAAACATTTGTGTACCAAAGTATGACACACACAAACAACTGACATACACTCTTCCACCTCTCCCTTGAAATTAAATGAAGTATCTTGACAGGTGGTCAAATCTGACATTTTATTGAACTAAACAAGAATTCAGCTGACTTATGTCAAATCAGACATAAAACCAAATGACAACAGGCTGTCATGATTCAAAACGGAAATGTTTGGGTGTCTCTTTTTTGTTTTTGCTGCATAAGTCAGAAGTAAAGAGAGCTGATGTTTTACATGAAGAGTAAGCTCTGACATATTGGAGAGAGGTTCAAATGTCCACCGTGGTCTGTGGCTAAACTTGTGTTCCTAACGTGGATCAGACTGAATGAAACCACGTCAACCAGAGCAGGCATACGTCTATGAAAGCAGCGGTGGATCAGGAGCCTGTCAGAATGATGTTGTCAATATTACGGCTAACACTAGCGGCTACTGCCGCTTCGTTTTAACGCCGTCAGGATGATGGCAATAAGCGACTTATAAGATCTGCTGTGTTAAAACTCGAGGACTGTTTTCCACTTTTCAGGATCTTTGCGGGGGAAATTTTGCAAACACTGTGGTGTTATCCTCCCCATAAATACTGAATTACTCCACCAGTACAGCTGAGGCGGTGTCCTTCTTCTTCTATGGTGCTAAACGGCAGGAAACGTACGGCGGCACCACCTGCTGTTTCGGAATGTGTAGTCTCGTGAGAAAGAAAACAAACGCCTTTATTATCGGTGGATTTTATCGGTTAATTTTTTATCTGCAAAATTAAAACGTAAAATATATGCAATATCGGCCGATAATTTATAACTATCATGCATCCCTAGAAAATACTGCTTTATTATATTTGAGTTTTAATGTATTTGACATAAAATTACAAAAATTTGTTTATTTTGAGAATTTTTCATTTTATTGAAATAACATTTTCAAATCTATCTCTCAGCCCCAAATGTAGTGATAATTTGATCAGCAGAACAGAGCTGCAAAACTCAATAAAACTCTCTTTTCTTGACATTTGTCCATAAAATTCCTGTAAGTCAATGTCAGTGTAACCCCTAACCCTGAAGCTGCCATTACACTGATAATAATAATCCCACTGTTAAGAGACCAGGGACTGCCAAAGATTCATATATTATTACATTCCCTAAAGTAACAATTACTTCAAAAATAGCTAAGCCATGTATAAAAATACTATAGCGATTACCATCTGGGTCGTCTCTGGATGAGCCAGGGTCTGGTTCATAAAGACGGATCTTCTTTGGAGGGTTTGGTGCTCTTTTGGGCATCTCTTTTTTAAGGCCATCCATTCTGTAAAATAAATAAAAATACAACACATTTTAACTGTCTGAAAGGGCACTTTAACCTCTTACTAAGATTTTCACGTCATCATGTCTCATGCTTTGGTACAGCAATTTGTTGATAAATTTGAGTAAAAAGGTTGTTCATTTAACCGTATCAGACCACTCAGGAACTGAAAAACATGATCTAACATCCCCCAGACAAAGAACAGTAACACACACAGGCCTTAAAGGATCATCATGTAAATGTCCAGGCTGTGGCTTTTACAGCTTGCTGATTTCTGTAAGAATTGTGTGTAAGTTGTTGAGCTCTTCTATCTTCAAATGTACTCACATCCCTGCATCTCAAGCTCTTAAGTGTTAGCAGACGGATTCTAGAGAAAACGGTCTCACCACAATAAAATGGCTATTATGGAGGATATGCTCTTCACACATGAATACACTTTGGCTTACTGGATCAACAAAGGCCTGAGCTTTACACAACTGTAAAAAACTGTCCAGGGCCTGCTGTATAAACATTTGATCAAATACACTACTTTAAATTAGGCGAAACAAACACACAGTCTTACTGAAACATGTGTTTATTTTCCCCCAAGCTGCATGCCATTTACATAAAGTCAGCATTAAGGTGATTCTTCCATAATTGGATGTTACTGCAGTAAACTAGATGGCTAACAGCCAGCTGACCTTCACAGTTTCATAGCTACATGTGGTCGTGGTTAATAGCCTAGCTAGCTAGCTTCACTTGTTGAAGACCAGTTTCTCCAGAAAATACCAGACCCAACACGCTTGAAAACAAAATACCAGCCATCTAAATTTGACTAACTTTGACCCAGATCACGTTTGACAAAGATGGAATTTACCTTCTTTTACGTCCTGTGATAGTTTCCCGCTCCATTCCTCTCACTCCACTCCCAACGTTGCATCAGTCCCCGCTGTGAATTAACCAATCAGAATGCAGCATGTATACCTGGTGACACTCTCTTCCAATGAGATGTTGACTTGGCAGTTGTGTTCACAGTGACTTGTTTGTGCCAAATGGAGCTTCTGTGAGCGGTAAGTGGTTACAGCTACACTGTTCCTTCTTAATGTTTGATGGTAGGTTAGTGGTGGTGCAGTGTAGGAAACAGCATCTGCTACTGGTAATCAGTGGAATGATTGTACGTACAAACACGGCGGTGCCCTAGTCCCAGAAAATCATTACCCCCCATTTTCACGTCATCGAAAACATGTAATTATGCATCATATAATATGCTTTGACTACACTTCTGCGAGTTTCAGACGCACCCTGCCCCCCTCCATCACCTCAAAGTGGTTCGATCCACCCCTTCCCCTCTCCCTGCAGTTGGATTCATCCAAAAGTTGCAGCGACACTCACGGACACACATGCAATTCTGGCAGGAGGTAGGGAGTAACTGCAGTGACTTTAGAGCATCAACCTTTGAACATGACATGTAACATAAATCTACACCTGACAAGGATCCTAATCACCTGACAAGGATACTAATGATACTAATCACCTGACAAGGATACTAATGATACTAATCACCTGACAAGGATACTAATGATACTAATCACCTGACAAGGATACTAATCACCCGACAAGGATACTAATGATACTAATCACCTGACAAGGATACTAATGATACTAATCACCTGACAAGGATACTAATGATACTAATCACCTGACAAGGATACTAATGATCCTAATCACCTGACAAGGATCCTAATCACCTGACAAGGATCCTAATGATACTAATCACCTGACAAGGATACTAATGATACTAATCACCTGACAAGGATACTAATGATCCTAATCACCTGACAAGGATACTAATCACCTGACAAGGATCCTAATGATACTAATCACCTGACAAGGATACTAATGATCCTAATCACCTGACAAGGATACTAATGACACTAATCACCTGACAAGGATACTAATGATACTAATCACCTGACAAGGATACTAATGATACTAATCACCTGACAAGGATACTAATGATCCTAATCACCTGACAAGGATACTAATGATACTAATCACCTGACAAGGATACTAATGATACTAATCACCTGAAAAGGATACTAATGATACTAATCACCTGACAAGGATCCTAATCACCTGACAAGGATACTAATGATACTAATCACCTGACAAGGATCCTAATCACCTGACAAGGATACTAATAATACTAATCAACTGACCTGACAAGGATACTAATCACCTGACAAGGATACTAATCACCTGACAAGGATACTAATGATACTAATCACCCTACAAGGATACTAATCACCTGACAAGGATACTAATCACCTGACAAGGATACTGATCACCTGACAAGGATACTAATGATACTAATCACCCTACAAGGATACTAATCACCTGACAAGGATACTAATGATACTAATCACCTGACAAGGATACTAATCACCTGACAAGGATACTAATGATACTAATCACCCTACAAGGATACTAATCACCTGACAAGGATACTAATGATACTGATCACCTGACAAGGATACTAATCACCTGACAAGGATACTAATGATACTAATCACCTGACAAGGATACTAATGATACTAATCACCTGACAAGGATACTAATCACCTGACAAGGATACTAATGATACTAATCACCTGACAAGGATACTAATCACCTGACAAGGATACTAATCACCTGACAAGGATACTAATGATACTAATCACCTGACAAGGATACTAATGATCCTAATCACCTGACAAGGATCCTAATGATACTAATCCCCTGACAAGGATACTAATGATACTAATCACCTGACAAGGATACTAATGATCCTAATCACCTGACAAGGATCCTAATGATACTAATCACCTGACAAGGATACTAATGATCCTAATCACCTGACAAGGATCCTAATCACCTGACAAGGATACTAATGATACTAATCACCTGACAAGGATACTAATGATCCTAATCACCTGACAAGGATCCTAATCACCTGACAAGGATACTAATGATACTAATCACCTGACAAGGATCCTAATCACCTGACAAGGATCCTAATGATACTAATCACCTGACAAGGATACTAATGATACTAATCACCTGACAAGGATACTAATGATACTAATCACCTGACAAGGATACTAATGATACTAATCACCTGACAAGGATCCTAATCACCTGACAAGGATACTAATGATACTAATCACCTGACAAGGATCCTAATCACCTGACAAGGATACTAATAATACTAATCACCTGACCTGAAAAGGATACTAATCACCTGACAAGGATACTAATGATACTAATCACCCTACAAGGATACTAATCACCTGACAAGGATACTAATGATACTAATCACCTGACAAGGATACTAATCACCTGACAAGGATACTAATGATACTAATCACCTGACAAGGATACTAATGATCCTAATCACCTGACAAGGATACTAATCACCTGACAAGGATACTAATGATACTAATCACCTGACAAGGATACTAATCACCTGACAAGGATACTAATGATACTAATCACCCTACAAATTTACTAATCACCTGACAAGGATACTAATGATACTAATCACCTGACAAGGATACTAATGATACTGATCACCTGACAAGGATACTAATCACCTGACAAGGATACTGATCACTTGACAAGGATACTAATGATACTAATCACCTGACAAGGATCCTAATCACCTGACAAGGATACTAATCACCTGACAAGGATACTAATGATACTAATCACCCTACAAGGATACTAATCACCTGACAAGGATACTAATGATACTGATCACCTGACAAGGATACTAATCACCCTACAAGGATACTAATGATACTAATCACCTGACAAGGATACTAATCACCTGACAAGGATACTAATGATACTAATCACCTGACAAGGATACTAATCAACTGACAAGGATACTAATCACCTGACAAGGATACTAATGATACTAATCACCCTACAAGGATACTAATGATACTGATCACCTGACAAGGATACTAATCACCTGACAAGGATACTAATCACCTGACAAGGATACTAATGATACTAATCACCCTACAAGGATACTAATCACCTGACAAGGATACTAATGATACTAATCACCTGACAAGGATACTAATCACCTGACAAGGATACTAATGATACTGATCACCTGACAAGGATACTAATCACCTGACAAGGATACTGATCACCTGACAAGGATACTGATCACCTGACAAGGATACTAATCACCTGACAAGGATACTAATCACCTGACAAGGATACTAATCACCTGACAAGGATACTAATGATACTAATCACCTGACAAGGATACTAATCACCTGACAAGGATACTAATGATACTAATCACCCTACAAATTTACCAATCACCTGACAAGGATACTAATGATCCTAATCACCTGACAAGGATACTAATCACCTGACAAGGATCCTAATGATACTAATCACCTGACAAGGATACTAATGATCCTAATCACCTGACAAGGATACTAATGATTCTAATCACCTGACAAGGATACTAATTACACTAATCACCTGACAAGGATACTAATGACACTAATCACCTGACAAGGATACTAATGATACTAATCACCTGACAAGGATACTAATGATACTAATCACCTGACAAGGATACTAATGATACTAATCACCTGACAAGGATCCTAATGATACTAATCACCTGACAAGGATACTAATGATCCTAATCACCTGACAAGGATCCTAATCACCTGACAAGGATACTAATGATACTAATCACCTGACAAGGATACTAATGATCCTAATCACCTGACAAGGATCCTAATCACCTGACAAGGATACTAATGATACTAATCACCTGACAAGGATCCTAATCACATGACAAGGATACTAATGATACTAATCACCTGACAAGGATACTAATGATACTAATCACCTGACAAGGATACTAATGATACTAATCACCTGACAAGGATACTAATGATACTAATCACCTGACAAGGATCCTAATCACCTGACAAGGATACTAATGATACTAATCACCTGACAAGGATCCTAATCACCTGACAAGGATACTAATAATACTAATCACCTGACCTGACAAGGATACTAATCACCTGACAAGGATACTAATGATACTAATCACCCTACAAGGATACTAATCACCTGACAAGGATACTAATGATACTTATCACCTGACAAGGATACTAATCACCTGACAAGGATACTAATGATACTAATCACCCTACAAGGATACTAATCACCTGACAAGGATACTAATGATACTAATCACCTGACAAGGATACTAATCACCTGACAAGGATACTAATGATACTAATCACCTGACAAGGATACTAATGATCCTAATCACCTGACAAGGATACTAATCACCTGACAAGGATACTAATGATACTAATCACCTGACAAGGATACTAATCACCTGACAAGGATACTAATGATACTAATCACCCTACAAATTTACTAATCACCTGACAAGGATACTAATGATACTAATCACCTGACAAGGATACTAATGATACTGATCACCTGACAAGGATACTAATCACCTGACAAGGATACTGATCACCTGACAAGGATACTAATGATACTAATCACCTGACAAGGATCCTAATCACCTGACAAGGATACTAATCACCTGACAAGGATACTAATGATACTAATCACCCTACAAGGATACTAATCACCTGACAAGGATACTAATCACCCTACAAGGATACTAATGATACTAATCACCTGACAAGGATACTAATCACCTGACAAGGATACTAATGATACTAATCACCTGACAAGGATACTAATCAACTGACAAGGATACTAATCACCTGACAAGGATACTAATGATACTAATCACCCTACAAGGATACTAATGATACTGATCACCTGACAAGGATACTAATCACCTGACAAGGATACTAATCACCTGACAAGGATACTAATGATACTAATCACCCTACAAGGATACTAATCACCTGACAAGGATACTAATGATACTAATCACCTGACAAGGATACTAATCACCTGACAAGGATACTAATGATACTGATCACCTGACAAGGATACTAATCACCTGACAAGGATACTGATCACCTGACAAGGATACTAATCACCTGACAAGGATACTAATCACCTGACAAGGATCCTAATCACCTGACAAGGATACTAATGATACTAATCACCTGACAAGGATACTAATCACCTGACAAGGATACTAATGATACTAACCACCCTACAAATTTACCAATCACCTGACAAGGATACTAATGATACTAATCACCTGACAAGGATACTAATGATACTGATCACCTGACAAGGATACTAATCACCTGACAAGGATACTAATGATACTAATCACCTGACAAGGATACTAATCACCTGACAAGGATACTAATGATACTAATCACCTGACAAGGATACTAATGATACTAATCACCTGACAAGGATACTAATCACCTGACAAGGATACTAATGATACTAATCACCTGACAAGGATACTAATCACCTGACAAGGATACTGATCACCTGACAAGGATACTAATCACCTGACAAGGATACTAATGATACTGATCACCTGACAAGGATACTAATCACCTGACAAGGATACTGATCACCTGACAAGGATACTAATGATACTAATCACCCTACAAGGATACTAATCACCTGACAAGGATACTAATCACCTGACAAGGATACTGATCACCTGACAAGGATACTAATCCACCCAAATTCGAGTCGTTTTGTCCTCACTAGCTAAAGTTAGTTGTGACTTGCTAACAGACGCCACCTGCTCACTGTTGATAAAAGGTGACATTGTGTCAGCGGTAAAGTTAGTAAAGTGTTAAATACTCCGTAAAAGTTTCATATCAGAATGCTGAGAGAAATGTCTTTATATGCACAGGAAAAAAAGGCAAAAATCTCGAGCTGCAGAAGTTGTCAATTAGGGTAGGTAGGCGAAAAAAAAATCAAGATGAGTGATAATTACTTAAAATAAATGTGATTTAAGTGGTGGATAAAGGATCTAAAATAATACTGTCAATAATACACTCACTGTGTAAATAATAACTGCTGCATTTTACTGTATTGATATTATGATAAAAAAAAGTCATCAAGAGCATCCTTTTACTGCAAGTCAATTTCCACATATTGCTGAATGATTTATAATGAAGTAAAATGTTTTGTAACATATTTCACTGCTTTAATTATGCGTACTTGTGGCCACATTTTGTTGTTGTAGCTGGCAAAGTCAGTGAAGTGTTATAAAGAGCTGTGTGGCTGGTTGCTAACCCCACAGCCAGGTCCTTAAAGGTCTATTTTAATGATGTTTTTTTTTTGTTTGTTTGTTTTTTAATTGAATATAAGTTGCCACCATATCATACCTTTTTAGTAATTTCAAAAACAAGGAAGAAATAATTTGTGCAGAAAGAGTTTCTGGCAGGAATAAATGCATTCTGGATTTTCGCACAGAGTAACATTACAGAAAAAATCTTATTGACCAGATTTTAGTCTTATTTCAGTTAATCGACATTGCTTCTCTCCTTTGTGAATAACGTAAACTGTGTGTGCATTCATGTTTGTGATTGTGCATGCTTCTAATTCTATATACAAATTTGGATGAATAAATAGATATATGATATGTACTATGAATATACATTCAGTTTTCAAATGCTCATTTCTATTGTTGCAATTTTTTCAGACAAACAAATATATTTAAATATTCAAATATATTTGAAAATGGCACAGAAGCATGACCCACGCTGGAGGAGAAAAATGAAGAGCCATCCAAACACCTGTCAAAGATACAGAAGAAAGGTAACATTTATTAGTTTATATTGTCACCTACAGTAACAGAATATAAGTCAACTTGCCTGCACGCTGTACTTAAGTACGATTGTAAGGGTTTTGCACTTTACTTATAGCTCCACTCCACTACATTTTGGAGACAAATATTTTATTGTTTACTCAGTTACACTTATCTGATACAGTTTTTATTTACTTACAGCATCAGAGCCAAATGAGCACATTTTGAAATAAATTGATTGAAATGATTTAATAATCAGCCAACCCATGTTATACAGTAATTGTGCATGTGTAATTTACTTTTACTTTTGATACTGATGTACATTTAATATCAGATACTTTAAGATTTCTACTCAATTACCATTCATATGGACAGATTTAACTTTTACTAAATGTATAATATAATATCTTTATTTTCACTCAAGTATGACTTTTGATATTTTACTTTCAAAAATGGCCAGCTATTACTGCTCTTCTCTCAGCTCCATTTTATCAGCTCCATTTTGTCTGACAACATTCCTCAGTGATTTGTGATATGTAACTAAATTATTTAGAAATTACTTTCTGCTAAGTTCACATTTATATTTAGGGTTAACAACATTTTTAGAGCATGTCTGAGAATAACCTAGTAGAGTTCAACACCACCACAAATAACAGCATCCAAAACGACGTAGACCTCTCTTGAACATATTAAATAAATATCAACAGTATAATCCTCATGAAGGGGGTATTTGTAGCAGGAATCGTATTAAACTGCATTGAGTATGTTAACTTGTTACAATTGTTCTCCGTTTTCCACAGAAGGACCAGAGAACAGAGGTAACATAATTAATGTGCAGAAATGTAAAACAACTAACTCCATTTCCACCAGTTTCTAGGAGAGCATCTAGTCTATTTATTTAGTGGCAATGTAAGAAACTGAATGTTGTAAAGCTCTTAATTTTGACTGACTGCAGCATAACTTCAAAGAAATGTTATTGTAACAAAAACAGTGTTGCATACAACAGAATTAACACGACTAACAGTGTTTTAAACAGTTATTAATGTAAGACTTACAAACTTCAGGTGGTTTGTCAAGGTTTAACTGGCAGCTCAAGTGACTACTAGTATAACACTTTGATAGTCAAGTTGTAAGTAACGTGTTAAGAAGAAGCGTAATGAAAAATAAATACGTTGAGACTAGTACACCATAAATGCACCAATATTGCTTTTTAACAATTGCTGTAAATGGCTCATTGCCACCTGATAATAAACTGGGTAAATGTTTTACAACTTCTTTGTTGTTGTTGTCTTTCTAGAATCACCAAACTGGAGGCCAGGTGACTGCTGCACCGAGCATGTGACCAATTCTGCCGATCTGGAGGCTAATGACTTTACTGATCTGAAAGACTCTTCAGTCACAAATGTGTGTGATCTCCATCACGCCGACCATACATCCCAGTGTCATGGACAAACAAGTGAGATGCTTCACTCTGGACCTAATGTTGAATTGGAGCCTGAACAGCCCTTTCACATGGACGCATCTGTTGATCACCAACCTGAATTTGTTGAAGTAGGTACTCTAGATGATAATGTGTCATTTAATGATGACCTACCATTTAATGATGACCTACCATGTAATGATGACCTACCATTTAATGATGACCTACCATGTAATGATGACCTACCATTTAATGATGACCTACCATTTAATGATGACCTACCATGTAATGATGACCTACCATTTAATGATGACCTACCATGTAATGATGACCTACCATTTAATGATGACCTACCATTTAATGATGACCTACCATGTAATGATGACCTACCATTTAATGATGACCTATCATTTAATGATGACCTACCATGTAATGATGACCTACCATTTAATGATGACCTACCATGTTATGATGACCTACCATTTAATGATGACCTACCATTTGATGATGACCTACCATTTGATGATGACCTACCATTTAATGATGACCTACCATGTAATGATGACCTACCATGTATTGATGACCTACCATTTAATGATGACCTACCATGTAATGATGACCTACCATTTAATGATGACCTACCATGTAATGATGACCTACCATTTAATGATGACCTACCATTTAATGATGACCTACCATGTAATGATGACCTACCATTTAATGATGACCTACCATGTAATGATGACCTACCATTTAATGATGACCTACCATTTAATGATGACCTACCATGTAATGATGACCTACCATTTAATGATGACCTATCATTTAATGATGACCTACCATGTAATGATGACCTACCATTTAATGATGACCTACCATGTTATGATGACCTACCATTTAATGATGACCTACCATTTGATGATGACCTACCATTTGATGATGACCTACCATTTAATGATGACCTACCATGTAATGATGACCTACCATGTATTGATGACCTACCATTTAATGATGACCTACCATGTAATGATGACCTACCATGTATTGATGACCTACCATTTAATGATGACCTACCATGTAATGATGACCTACCATGTAATGATGACCTCCCATTTAATGATGACCTACCATGTAATGATGACCTACCATTTAATGATGACCTACCATTTAATGATGACCTGTAATGATGACCAACCATTTAATGATGACCTAACATTTAATGATGACCTACCATGTAATGATGACCTACCATTTAATGATGACCTACCATGTTATGATGACCTACCATTTAATGATGACCTACCATTTGATGATGACCTACCATTTGATGATGACCTACCATTTAATGATGACCTACCATGTAATGATGACCTACCATGTATTGATGACCTACCATTTAATGATGACCTACCATGTAATGATGACCTACCATGTAATGATGACCTCCCATTTAATGATGACCTACCATGTAATGATGACCTACCATTTAATGATGACCTACCATTTAATGATGACCTACCATGTAATGATGACCTACCATTTAATGATGACCTACCATGTAATGATGACCTACCATTTAATGATGACCTACCATGTAATGATGACCTACCATTTAATGATGACCTACCATTTAATGATGACCTACCATGTAATGATGACCTACCATTTAATGATGACCTACCATGTAATGATGACCTACCATTTAATGATGACCTACCATGTAATGATGACCTACCATTTGATGATGACCTACCATTTAATGATGACCTACCATTTAATGATGACCTACCATGTAATGATGACCTACCATTTAATGATGACCTACCATGTAATGATGACCTACCATTTAATGATGACCTACCATTTAATGATGACCTACCATGTAATGATGACCTACCATTTAATGATGACCTACCATGTAATGATGACCTACCATTTAATGATGACCTACCATTTAATGATGACCTACCATGTAATGATGACCTACCATTTAATGATGACCTACCATGTTATGATGACCTACCATTTAATGATGACCTACCATTTGATGATGACCTACCATTTAATGATGACCTACCATGTAATGATGACTACCATTTAATGATGACCTACCATTTAATGATGACCTACCATGTAATGATGACCTACCATTTAATGATGACCTACCATGTAATGATGACCTACCATTTAATGATGACCTACCATTTAATGATGACCTACCATGTAATGATGACCTACCATTTAATGATGACCTACCATGTTATGATGACCTACCATTTAATGATGACCTACCATTTGATGATGACCTACCATTTGATGATGACCTACCATTTAATGATGACCTACCATGTAATGATGACCTACCATGTATTGATGACCTACCATTTAATGATGACCTACCATGTAATGATGACCTACCATGTAATGATGACCTCCCATTTAATGATGACCTACCATGTAATGATGACCTACCATTTAATGATGACCTACCATGTAATGATGACCTACCATGTAATGATGACCTACCATTTGATGATGACCTACCATGTAATGATGACCTACCATTTAATGATGACCTACCATGTAATGATGACCTACCATTTGATGATGACCTACCATTTAATGATGACCTACCATGTAATGATGACCTACCATTTAATGATGACCTACCATGTAATGATGACCTACCATTTAATGATGACCTACCATGTAATGATGACCTACCATGTATTGATGACCTACCATTTAATGATGACCTACCATTTAATGATGACCTACCATGTTATGATGACCTACCATGTAATGATGACCTACCATGTAATGATGACCTACCATTTGATGATGACCTACCATTTAATGATGACCTACCATGTTATGATGACCTACCATTTGATGATGACCTACCATTTGATGATGACCTACCATTTAATGATGACCTACCATTTCATGATGACCTACCATTTAATGATGACCTACCATTTAATGATGACCTACCATTTGATGATGACCTACCATTTAATGATGACCTACCATGTAATGATGACCTACCATGTAATGATGACCTACCATTTAATGATGACCTACCATGTAATGATGACCTACCATTTAATGATGACCTACCATTTAATGATGACCTACCATGTAATGATGACCTACCATTTAATGATGACCTACCATTTGATGATGACCTACTATTTAATGATGACCTACCATGTAATGATGACCTACCATGTAATGATGACCTACCATTTAATGATGACCTACCATGTAATGATGACCTACCATGTAATGATGACCTACCATTTAATGATGACCTACCATTTGATGATGACCTACCATGTAATGATGACCTACCATTTAATGATGACCTACCATGTAATGATGACCTACCGTGTAATGATGACCTACCATGTAATGATGACCTACCATTTGATGATGACCTACCATGTAATGATGACCTACCATGTAATGATGACCTACCATGTAATGATGACCTACCATTTGATGATGACCTACCATGTAATGATGACCTACCATTTAATGATGACCTCCCATTTTATGAAGACCTACCATTTAATGATGACCTACCATTTGATGATGACCTACCATTTAATGATGACCTACCATGTTATGATGACCTACCATGTAATGATGACCTACCATTTGATGATGACCTACCATTTAATGATGACCTACCATGTTATGATGACCTACCATGTAATGATGACCTACCATTTAATGATGACCTACCATTTAATGATGACCTACCATGTAATGATGACCTACCATTTAATGATGACCTACCATTTAATGATGACCTACCATTTAATGATGACCGACCATTTAATGATGACCTACCATTTGATGATGACCGACCATTTAATGATGACCTACCATTTGATGATGACCTACCATGTAATGATGACCTACCATTTGATGATGACCTACCATTTAATGATGACCTACCATTTAATGATGACCTACCATGTTATGATGACCTACCATGTAATGATGACCTACCATTTAATGATGACCTACCATTTGATGATGACCTACCATGTAATGATGACCTACCATTTAATGATGACCTACCATTTGATGATGACCTTCCATTTAATGATGACCTACCATTTAATGATGACCTACCATGTAATGATGACCTACCATTTAATGATGACCTACCATTTAATGATGACCTACCATGTAATGATGACCTACCATTTAATGATGACCTACCATTTGATTAAGACCTACCATTTAATGATGACCTACCATTTAATGATGACCTACCATTTGATGATGACCTACCATTTAATGATGACCTACCATTTAATGATGACCTACCATTTGATGATGACCTACCATTTAATGATGACCTACCATTTAATGATGACCTACCATTTGATGATGACCTACCATTTAATGATGACCTACCATGTAATGATGACCTACCATTTAATGATGACCTACCATTTGATGATGACCTACCATTTAATGATGACCTACCATGTTATGATGACCTACCATTTGATGATGACCTACCATGTTATGATGACCTACCATTTGATGATGACCTACCATTTGATGATGACCTACCATTTAATGATGACCTACCATTTAATGATGACCTACCATTTGATGATGACCTACCATTTAATGATGACCTACCATTTGATGATGATCTACCATTTAATGATGACCTACCATGTTATGATGACCTACCATTTAATGATGACCTACCATTTGATGATGACCTACCATTTGATGATGACCTACCATTTAATGATGACCTACCATTTGATGATGACCTACCATTTAATGATGACCTACCATTTGATGATGATCTACCATTTAATGATGACCTACCATGTAATGATGACCTACCATGTAATGATGACCTACCATTTAATGATGACCTACCATTTGATGATGACCTACCATTTAATGATGACCTACCATGTAATGATGACCTACCATGTTATGATGACCTACCATTTAATGATGACCTACCATTTGATGATGACCTACCATTTGATGATTACCTACCATTTAATGATGACCTACCATTTAATGATGACCTACCATTTGATGATGACCTACCATGTAATGATGACCTACCATGTATTGATGACCTACCATTTAATGATGACCTACCATTTAATGATGACCTACCATTTAATGATGACCTACCATGTAATGATGACCTACCATGTTATGATGACCTACCATTTGATGATGACCTACCATTTAATGATGACCTACCATGTAATGATGACCTACCATTTAATGATGACCTACCATTTGATGATGACCTACCATGTAATGATGACCTACCATTTGATGATGACCTACCATTTAATGATGACCTACCATGTAATGATGACCTACCATTTAATGATGACCTACCATTTAATGATGACCTACCATGTAATGATGACCTACCATTTAATGATGACCTACCATGTAATGATGACCTACCATTTAATGATGACCTACCATTTAATGATGACCTACCATGTAATGATGACCTACCATTTAATGATGACCTACCATGTAATGATGACCTACCATGTAATGATGACCTACCATTTAATGATGACCTACCATTTGATGATGACCTACCATGTAATGATGACCTACCATTTAATGATGACCTACCATGTAATGATGACCTACCATTTAATGATGACCTACCATGTAATGATGACCTACCATTTAATGATGACCTACCATGTAATGATGACCTACCATGTAATGATGACCTACCATTTAATGATGACCTCCCATTTTATGATGACCTACCATTTAATGATGACCTACCATTTGATGATGACCTACCATTTAATGATGACCTACCATGTTATGATGACCTACCATGTAATGATGACCTACCATTTGATGATGACCTACCATTTAATGATGACCCACCATGTAATGATGACCTACCATTTGATGATGACCTACCATTTAATGATGACCTACCATTTGATGATGACCTACCATTTAATGATGACCTACCATGTTATGATGACCTACCATGTAATGATGACCTACCATTTAATGATGACCTACCATTTAATGATGACCCACCATGTAATGATGACCTACCATTTGATGATGACCTACCATTTAATGATGACCTACCATGTAATGATGACCTACCATTTAATGATGACCTACCATTTAATGATGATCTACCATTTAATGATGACCTACCATTTAATGATGATCTACCATTTGATGATGACCTACCATTTGATGATGATCTACCATTTAATGATGATCTACCATTTGATGATGACCTACCATTTAATGATGATCTACCATTTAATGATGACCTACCATTTGATGATGACCTACCATTTAATGATGACCTACCATTTGATGATGACCTACCATTTAATGATGACCTACCATTTAATGATGACCTACCATTTGATGATGACCTACCATTTGATGATGATCTACCATTTAATGATGACCTACCATTTAATGATGACCTACCATTTGATGATGACCTACCATTTAATGATGACCTACCATTTGATGATGACCTACCATGTAATGATGATCTACCATGTAATGATGACCTACCATTTGATGATGACCTACCATTTAATGATGATCTACCATTTAATGATGATCTACCATTTGATGATGACCTACCATTTGATGATGACCTACCATTTAATGATGACCTACCATTTAATGATGATCTACCATTTAATGATGACCTACCATTTGATGATGACCTACCATTTGATGATGACCTACCATTTAATGATGACCTACCATTTGATGATGACCTACCATTTGATGATGATCTACCATTTAATGATGATCTACCATTTAATGATGACCTACCATTTGATGATGACCTACCATTTAATGATGACCTACCATTTGATGATGACCTACCATTTGATGATGATCTACCATTTAATGATGACCTACCATTTGATGATGACCTACCATGTAATGATGACCTACCATTTAATGATGACCTACCATTTGATGATGACAATGACAATTTAGAGTTAAACCAAGAAGAGCGAACAGAGCCTAAAAGCTCCACAAACACTGGAGATCATCCACTTTACAGAAATGCACAAATTTCTGTTGCAGAGAGTCTTCTCCTCATAATGACTTTTGCAAACAGACACAAAATAACAGGAAAAGCTCTCAGTGACTTGCTTACACTAATCTCTCTGTACTGCCCGCTGATATTCAGACTAAGGGCTCTATTTTCGTAGACCAGGCGCGGCGCACCTGCCCTGCTCCAACGGGGTGTGTCCAGGGCATTTTGCAGTTTTCGTGCACAGCGCAGTCCGGCACAGCACGGCGCACCCACTCCTCCGTCCCTCCCACCGGCGCAAGTGGCAAAGAGGGAGGAGAGAAGGCGTGAGTGGGTTTAACACAGCCGAGTGTCACCAATCAAATGAATGCCTCTCCTTGCTGTGGGCAAGGCGCAGTGCCAATTTCACCTCGCCACCACCATGGACGAAGACAGCAGCAGCAGCTCCAGGCGGCCAAACTTCTCCTAGGAGCAAACTGATGTGCTGGTCCGGGAGGTCCAAGCTCGCAGTACCAGAATATATGGTAATGCTAACAGACCTCCACGGGCTGATGATGCAGAAACTGCCTGGGAGGAAGTTACTAATATTGTCAATCAAGTTTGCCCAGATATTCTGAGAACCGCTGCCCAATGTAAAAAACGGTTCAATGATGTAAGGAGAAGGGCCAAAAATAAGCTGTCAGAGCAAAGAAGGCACACAGTGGCCTCCGGGCTGTGCATCAGAGGCCACGATGCACGTCACCGTGTGGACCACCTTGCGGGACAGATGTAATCTGCTCCTGTGTCATGAATAGGAGTACAAAATTAATTGACAATTACATTAAACCCAGCAGCAGGCTAATCCAGGCATCATGCTTGTGATCCACCTGCATTCCTGCTCTGTCATCGCCAAATAGGAGAACCTTTGGTGATATATTCTCTCCCGGTATCTCCTCCTCATCCTCCTTGCAATAATGTACTCCATCTTTTTAGATCACGTTAAGAATAAAGATTAAAACAGAGAAATATGGGCAATCACAGGTAATCCTTAAGACACCGACTGACTGACATTTATTCAGCAGCGTCTCTCTCTTTTTTCTTTTCTTTTGAATTTCATGAGATGAGAGAAGCTGAATATATACTCCGTATCTGATGCCGTGGCTGTTTGTGGTTGGCTGAGAGATGTGAACTCGTTAGGTTTTATCACTCCCAGCTGCCATCAGGTTGAGTTTCAATTACGCGTGACAAACATCTTTGATCTGACATCAGATGAGACGGGATGATTTATATAGATACAAATGTATATGCTGGTTCAGACGGTTCCATTAAATAGTGGTTGCTGTGATTGTTTATTGCATTGAAATGTGTCTGACACTCTGGAAACCTGCCTGTGAGGTTTTGGTGACGTGTGCGCACTGCGCGCCTGTCAGCCAAATTACCACTACACCGGGCAGGCTTCGCCTGCGCCGAGAATAGACCAGGTTGAAGCTGGCGGGCTTTCGGCGCACATTCCGTGCAGTGTTTTGGCACAAAATTGTCATTGCGCCAAGCTGAATCTGTCGACACCTCCCCCTGGTGCGCCGCCACACCCATCTCGGCGCAGCCCGGTCTACCAAATTGGCTGCGCACGGTGGTGCACTGGACGAAATCACCACTGCGCGGGGTGCGCCATGCTCTACCACCCTATGCCACCCTGTGCTGCGCCATGAAAATAGAGCCCTGAATGTCTTTAGAATTTAAAGAATTCTTTGACGATGCCTCCTCTCTGATTTTGCACAAATATTGTAGTGCATGCTTAATGACTGTTGAGAGTACAGACACCCAGTGTAAAACTTGTGATGCTGATGTGTTGATAGAAGGGTCAACTTCCTATTTTATTGAGGTTCCGATTGAAGCACAGCTGAAAAGTTTGTTTGCCAAGGAAGGTTTTGAAGAAAAACTTAAGTTCAGGTTTAATAGACATAAAAAGTGTCAAGCCAGTATAGACGAAATATATGATGGAGAAGTCTATCAGAAATTGACAACTTGCAATGGGCCTCTCAGTGATTCCAGAGACATTTCTTTGACTTGGAACACAGATGGCATACCCATTTCTAAGTCTTCAAAATTTTCTGATTGGCTTTTTTATTGTGTCATAAATGTTGTTGTTAAACTTTGTTGAACGCACCAAACGAGAAAACATGATATTTGCAGGTCTTTGGTTTGGGGACTCAAAGCCGTCCGTGTTGACATTCCTTGAACCACTATGTGACACTGAGCAAAATCAAAAGAGATGGAACTGCTGTTCGCTTTGCAGGAGCTCAAGAACCTTTCATATGCAAAGCCCTTACCAATGCTGGAACATGCGATTTGCCCACAAAAGCATTAGTACTTAACACTGTTCAATTCCATGGACAGTTTGGGTGTGTAAAGTGTGAACAGCTAGTCAAACAGTAAAGACAGGAGAAAAAGGTCATGTCCATGCCTTTCCTTTTCAAAAGGCAGACCCAAAAGGCCCACCTCGTACCCACAAGGGGTTTGTAGATAATGCTAAGATGGCCTATGATTCCAACAGCACTGTACGTGGGGTGAAGGGACCTACCTTTCTTAGTAGACTAGAAAGCTATGATTTGGTCTTGGGTACAGGTATAGACTACATGCACTCTGTACTGCTGGGAGTAATGCATCTATTGATGTTTCTGTGGTTTTCCACAGAGTTTGAGTGCATTCAGTATGGTCAGGTCAATCAGAGAAGTTGACAAACGGATGAATGAAATAAGACCCCCATTTTTGATTAGATTCCCTCGTCCTGTGTCATCTCACTGAATGTTCTTCAAAGCATCTGAGTATCGGTCCATTTTGCTGTTATTTGGGCCAGTTGTATTCCGGGGCATTCTTGCAAGCCTGTACTACAACCATTTCCTGCTCCTTGGTGAAGCAATCTTTATTCTTCTCACAGAGTCAATAGCCCTACACAAATAGATCATGCCAAAAAACTACTTTGGAATTTCTGTTCTCAAATGAGTGGGCTTTATGGTGAACGGTACGTGACAGCTAATATGCACTTGCTTGTCCATCTAGCAGATAATGTAAGCGCTCTTGGACCCCTGTGGACACACTCATGCTTTCACTTTGAAGACAAAAATGGGCACTTACTTCGTCTTATACATGGGACCCAGAATATACCAGTCCAAATGGTGAATACTGTAAAGACTCTCCCCAGCATCACACAAAGCTTAAAACTGAGCACTGGGACCCCTGAGTTTTTGGCCAGAATGATAAATGACAGTAGTTATCAAGAGAGTAATGTCAAGAGTGTGGCCATGATAGGGGCCCCATTCAATCAATCTCTTGAAACTGATGATATGTCTCTTTGAACAGCTTATTGGGCAAGGACTGAATAATAATGTTGTGGAGGTATACAACAGAGCTCAAATAGGGAAAGTCATTTACACATCCAGACAGTATGTCAAAGCCAAAAGAAGGAACAATTACACAGTGTTATTTTGTGATGGTATGCAGCTCAAATACGGCCAGATTGAATCACTGTGTACCTACAAGGAACCCACTGAAAGTCAAAATGAGATAAAACTTGCATTTGTGAATGAATCTGCAGTGGCAGGCATAAATCTTCTACAGGATACTTTGACAGGTGGGACGTGTTTCCATATTGTGTGCTGCCTGGAAGTTCCTGTAAAAAGGACAGTTGTTGGACTTGAAAGTATTTTGGTCAAGTTGATGTTTATTTATTTGTCCTCAATGCTTTGTGCTTGCTGCACATTTCCCTAACAAACCTGAAAGAGACTAAACATATGAAGTCAGAGACGTTACCTCATTGTGAACAGAGGACCCCATCATTTTTCCAACCAGCTGAAATTCCTCACTAAAAATGTGAAGCCTTAAGCTGATGGACAGATAGTTTGTAGTGTGATGCCATACCTATACACATGGTTGCCACTGGTCTGGAAAATACTTCAAAGTGCTTGGATTTACCAAAAGATCCTAAAAAGTGCTTGGATTTACCAAAAGATCCTAAAAAGTGCTTGGATTTACCAAAAGGTCCCAAAAAGTGCTTGGATTTACCAAAAGATCCCAAAAAGTGCTTGGATTTACCAAAAGATCCCAAAAAGTGCTTGGATTTACCAAAAGGTCCCAAAAAGTGCTTGGATTTACCAAAAGATCCCAAAAAGTGCTTGGATTTACCAAAAGATCCTAAAAAGTGCTTGGATTTACCAAAAGGTCCCAAAAAGTGCTTGGATTTACCAAAAGATCCCAAAAAGTGCTTGGATTTACCAAAAGATCCTAAAAAGTGCTTGGATTTACCAAAAGGTCCCAAAAAGTGCTTGGATTTACCAAAAGATCCCAAAAAGTGCTTGGATTTACCAAAAGGTCCCAAAAAGTGCTTGGATTTACCAAAAGATCCCAAAAAGTGCTTGGATTTACCAAAAGATCCTAAAAAGTGCTTGGATTTACCAAAAGGTCCCAAAAAGTGCTTGGATTTACCAAAAGGTCCTAAAAAGTGCTTGGATTTACCAAAAGATCCCAAAAAGTGCTTGGATTTACCAAAAGGTCCTAAAAAGTGCTTGGATTTACCAAAAGATCCCAAAAAGTGCTTGGATTTACCAAAAGGTCCCAAAAAGTGCTTGGATTTACCAAAAGGTCCCAAAAAGTGCTTGGATTTACCAAAAGGTCCCAAAAAGTGCTTGGATTTAAAAATGACATTTTTAGTGAGACGCTGCTATTTTTCAATGTGAACTGCTGGTTTTTAGTTCTGAAATACCTTGTGAATGAAAGTACTTGAAATGTGTCATTAAAAGAAGAGTGGCAACCCTGTCAGTGATCTCACCACAGTTTTATGTGGGTAAATCTATTGTCTCACAAAAGTTAAATATATAATGTAGTGGTATTTTAATAAACCACTAAATTGGTCTGATTTTTCTGCTGCTAAACTTTGTTCACCTGTAATGTTTTTGATTGTATTCACAGTTAGTTACAGTATTTGATGCTGATGTAATTTTATGAATTCGGCTGTTATAACTGGCTTATGTGTTGTTAAGTCATCTGCAAATATTGTTCGATTATTGATTTTCTAAACAAAACTTCCATAATTCAAAGGTCAAAAGTGTAGCGTTCTTTTTTTCTAATAGTTGTTATATATTCACACACTTGTCTGTTGGAGCTAATGGTATTTTTAAATGACATCTGGTTAAATAAACAGGGCTTCTTTTCATATTGTACTTTGTTGTAAAAGTCACTTCATAGCTCTCAAGTAACTAACAAATCACTGTTGTTTGTGTGGATTACAATGAAGTAAACAAGATTAGATAAAAGTATTGAAAACATGAAAACATTTACCAAAGTCTGAGAATTCAGTGAGTGTTTGTTGAGATCTTCACATTTACTCTGTGTGAGCTTAGTGTGAGATGCACGAACTGAAGCTGGGATGAGAGCAGACTGAGTTCAGAAAGATTTCTCTGCCTGAGATCACAAGGAGACACACAAGCTGAGAAAGTGTGAGAATTTCGTAAGAGTTTGATGAGATCTCTTTGAAACTTAGAGGGAGATTACACCAAGATTTAGAGCATCGTATTGCTCTGGAGAAAAAAATGAGAGGCAGGAGAAATACGCCTTAGTCTCAGTTTGGTGTCACACAGATCTCATAGTGGTCTAGGAGAAGTAAATTAAATGTTTTTTGAGATCTCTTTTTGAAATTTCCCTTCCTCTGGGATAGATGATCATAACTAGAGTTAAATGAAGCCTAAAAACCCTAAAATAAAATTTACAATTTCTATAAAAATAGTATAAAACAGAACAATGATTGTGATAATCTGTATAGTCATAAAATGGTAAAGAACTAAACAAAAGCCAGACTGAATAAATGTGTTTTTAGCTTGCGTTTAAAAATCTCAATGGTCTCAGCTCTTCTCAGCTCCTCTCAGATCCTCTCAGATCCTCTCAGCTCCTCTCAGATCCTCTCAGCCACTCTCAGATCCTCTCAGCTCCTCTCAGATCTTCTCAGCTCCTCTCAGCTCCTCTCAGCTCCTCTCAGCTCCTCTCAGATCTTCTCATATCCTCTCAGCTCCTCTCAGCTCCTCTCAGCTCCTCTCAGATCTTCTCAGCTCCTCTCAGATCCTCTCAGCTCCTCTCAGATCTTCTCAGATCCTCTCAGCTCCTCTCAGATCTTCTCAGCTCCTCTCAGATCTTCTCAGATCCTCTCAGATCCTCTCAGATCCTCTCAGCTCCTCTCAGATCCTCTCAGCTCCTCTCAGATCCTCTCAGATCCTCTCAGCTCCTCTCAGATCTTCTCAGCTCCTCTCAGATCTTCTCAGATCCTCTCAGATCCTCTCAGATCCTCTCAGCTCCTCTCAGATCCTCTCAGCTCCTCTCAGATCTTCTCAGCTCCTCTCAGCTCCTCTCAGATCCTCTCAGCTCCTCTCAGATCTTCTCAGCTCCTCTCAGATCTTCTCAGATCCTCTCAGATCCTCTCAGCTCCTCTCAGATCCTCTCAGCTCCTCTCAGATCTTCTCAGCTCCTCTCAGATCTTCTCAGCTCCTCTCAGCTCCTCTCAGCTCTTCTCAGCTCCTCTCAGATCTTCTCAGCTCCTCTCAGCTCCTCTCAGATCTTCTCAGCTCCTCTCAGATCTTCTCAGATCCTCTCAGCTCCTCTCAGATCCTCTCAGCTCCTCTCAGCTCCTCTCAGATCTTCTCAGATCCTCTCAGCTCCTCTCAGATCCTCTCAGCTCCTCTCAGCTCCTCTCAGCTCCTCTCAGATCCTCTCAGCTCCTCTCAGATCCTCTCAGCTCCTCTCAGCTCCTCTCAGATCTTCTCAGCTCCTCTCAGATCTTCTCAGATCCTCTCAGCTCCTCTCAGATCCTCTCAGCTCCTCTAAGATCCTCTCAGCTCCTCTAAGCTCCTCTCAGATCTTCTCAGATCCTCTCAGCTCCTCTCAGATCCTCTCAGCTCCTCTCAGCTCCTCTCAGCTCCTCTCAGATCTTCTCAGATCCTCTCAGATCCTCTCAGCTCCTCTCAGCTCCTCTCAGCTCCTCTCAGATCTTCTCAGATCCTCTCAGATCCTCTCAGATCCTCTCAGCTCCTCTCAGATCCTCTCAGATCTTCTCAGCTCCTCTCAGATCTTCTCAGCTCCTCTCAGATCTTCTCAGCTCCTCTCAGATCTTCTCAGGCTGTCCCACTGTCTCGGAGCATTAAAGCTGAAGGAAGAATCACCGTACTTTTTAGCTCTGCTCTGTGGAACAGCCAAGAGAGAAGTACCAGAGGGTCTGAGGGTCTGTCCAGGTCATAAACTAAAACCGTCTCTGATAGGTAGTCTGGGGCGAGGCCATGTAGAGCTTTAGGGGAGAGTGGGGTGAGTTGTGCCAGTTCTTACTCAAAGTGACTTTAAAGTATATTATAATATTACATGTTATATATTTCAGGATGTGGTGCATCCCTGGGAACAATAACTTTGGATCTGAAATAAACTGTTTCAGGAATACAGCTTTCAGAAAAAAAGTGGTCTCGTGGCACAACTTGCCCCCGGTGCAGGGGCAAAATGTGCCCGCACCGGGCACATTATTGAAGGTTATTGAAGGTTATTGAAGGTTATTGAAGGTTATTGAAGATTATTGAAGGTTATTGAAGGTTATTGAAGATTATTGAAGGTTATTGAAGATTATTGAAGGTTATTGAAGGTTATTGAAGGTTATTGAAGATTATTGAAGGTTATTGAAGGTTATTGAAGATTATTGAAGATTATTGAAGGTTATTGAAGATTATTGAAGGTTATTGAAGGTTATTGAAGATTATTGAAGATTATTGAAGGTTATTGAAGGTTATTGAAGGTTATTGAAGATTATTGAAGGTTATTGAAGATTATTGAAGGTTATTGAAGGTTATTGAAGGTTATTGAAGGTTATTGAAGATTATTGAATGTTATTGAATGTTATTGAAGGTTATTGAAGGTCACTGAAAGTCATTGAAGATTATTGAAGGTTATTGAAGGTTATTAGAGGTTATGGAAGATTATTGAATGTTATTGAAGATTATTGAAGGTTATTGAAGGTTATTGAAGGTTATTGAAGGTTATTGAAGTTTAGTGAAGATTATTGGAGGTTATTGAAGGTTATTGAAGATTATTGAAGGTTATTGAAGATTATTGAAGGTTATTGAAGGTTATTGAAGATTATTGAAGGTTATTGAAGATTATTGAAGGTTATTGAAGGTTATTGAAGGTTATTGAAGGTTATTGAAGATTATTGAAGGTTATTGAAGGTTATTGAAGATTATTGAAGGTTATTGAAGATTATTGAAGGTTATTGAAGGTTATTGAAGGTTATTGAAGATTATGAAGGTTATTGAAGGTTATTGAAGATTATTGAAGATTATTGAAGGTTATTGAAGATTATTGAAGGTTATTGAAGGTTATTGAAGATTATTGAAGATTATTGAAGGTTATTGAAGATTATTGAAGGTTATTGAAGGTTATTGAAGGTTATTGAAGATTATTGAAGGTTATTGAAGATTATTGAAGGTTATTGAAGGTTATTGAAGGTTATTGAAGGTTATTGAAGATTATTGAATGTTATTGAATGTTATTGAAGGTTATTGAAGGTCACTGAAAGTCATTGAAGATTATTGAAGGTTATTGAAGGTTATTAGAGGTTATGGAAGATTATTGAATGTTATTGAAGATTATTGAAGGTTATTGAAGGTTATTGAAGGTTATTGAAGGTTATTGAAGTTTAGTGAAGATTATTGGAGGTTATTGAAGGTTATTGAAGGTTATTGAAGATTATTGAAGGTTATTGAAGGTTATTGAAGGTTATTGAAGGTCATTGAAAGTTATTGAAGATTATTGAAGGTTATTGAAGATTATTGAAGATTATTGAAGATTATTGAAGATCATTGAACGTCATTGAAGATCATTGAAGGTCATTGAAGATTATTGAAGGTTATTGAAGGTTATTGAAGGTCATTGAAGATCATTGAAGGTTATTGAAGGTTATTGAAGGTTATTGAAGTTTAGTGAAGATTATTGGAGGTTATTGAAGGTTATTGAAGGTTATTGAAGGTCATTGAAGATCATTGAAGGTTATTGAAGATTATTGAAGATTATTGAAGGTTATTGAAGATTATTGAAGGTTATTGAAGGTTATTGAAGGTTATTGAAGATTATTGAAGATTATTGAAGGTTATTGAAGATTATTGAAGGTTATTGAAGATTATTGAAGGTTATTGAAGGTTATTGAAGGTTATTGAAGATTATTGAAGGTTATTGAAGATTATTGAATGTTATTGAATGTTATTGAAGGTTATTGAAGGTCACTGAAAGTCATTGAAGATTATTGAAGGTTATTGAAGGTTATTGAAGATTATTAGAGGTTATGGAAGATTATTGAATGTTATTGAAGATTATTGAAGGTTATTGAAGGTTATTGAAGGTTATTGAAGGTTATTGAAGTTTAGTGAAGATTATTGGAGGTTATTGAAGGTTATTGAAGGTTATTGAAGATTATTGAAGGTTATTGAAGGTTATTGAAGGTTATTGAAGGTCATTGAAAGTTATTGAAGATTATTGAAGGTTATTGAAGATTATTGAAGATTATTGAAGATTATTGAAGATCATTGAACGTCATTGAAGATCATTGAAGGTCATTGAAGATTATTGAAGGTTATTGAAGGTTATTGAAGGTTATTGAAGGTCATTGAAGATCATTGAAGGTTATTGAAGGTTATTGAAGGTTATTGAAGTTTAGTGAAGATTATTGGAGGTTATTGAAGGTTATTGAATGTTATTGAAGGTTATTGAATGTTATTGAAGGTTATTGAAGGTTATTGAAGTACAACAGAACGTTTTAATCTCATAAAGTGTAATGCTGTATAAAAGTAGTGACAAATATGATATAAAATTACTAATTTAGGGTTTATTTAGATATCATCACCCTATTAAACTAATGGCATAAGTCATATTTTCTAGTTTTTGGTAAAACACAAAACACACAATATTGATATCTGTGAATGATTTCAGGCCAAAAGGCTTTGGCAGTGGATTCCTGTTGACATACAGTCTGTCACTTATCCAACATATATGAATAAAGTGATTTAGGCCAATTTCTGAACATCCCATTGTGACTTAGGCCAGTTACTGAATCAACTCTCTTTAATAACAGTGAGAACTCAGAACTGAAATCAGTGTTAGCTAAATTAAACACATGTAGGTTAATCACACACTGATGAGGCCCATCTCCTCACTCCTCCAGCTGGTCTAGGCCCTTCTTTGTTGGGTTCTAGGTGTGTAGGTCTAGGTGTGTGATTGTGTGGATTTGTTAGGGTAGGTGTGTGTCTGGGTGTGAGGGTCTGGGTGAGAGGGTGTGTGGGTTAGGGTCTAGGTCTGTTGGTCTGGGATTTGTGTCTCTGGGTGTGTGGGTCTGGAGTTGTGGGTATTTGGGTCTGGTTGTGTGGGGGTCAGGGTTCGGGTGTGTCTGTGGGTCTGGGTTTGTGGGTGTGCCACTGGCACAACTTAACCCAGGCCCTTTGGCACAAACCACCCCAGCCCCACTATTTTGAAAAGCTAGCATGATCCAGCAGGTCAGAGCTAACATCATGCTAACTGCATAGACTCACTGTGTAGCCTCCTAAAGCACTAAAACACGTGTGAAATGTTTTCAGACGTGTCTATAATTGTTCAGACACAACAATCAAAAATCCTTGATCATAGAAACTTGACTTTGAAAGGCAGAAATCAGTTTTTTGAGCTAAAGTGTGCTTACTTCTCATGCCATGTGTCTCTCTTTTATGCAGGATGAGTAAAATGGATGGCGCTTCAAAACTATGTGGTCACATGACCAATTTCTTCTATGGTTTTCTATAAACAAAGGGTGGCACTACTTCCCCACTGGCACAAATCCCCCCACTCTCCCCTATAAACTAATAAAAGAATTTTAAAATCAGTACGAAAACTAACAGGCAACCAGTGCAAGGACTTTAAAATAGGATTAATGCGTGCTCTCCTTCTGGTCCTGGTCAGGACCCCTACTGCAGTATTTTGGATGAGCTGGAGCTGCTTTATGGTCTTCTGGTAGACCAGAGAGGAGAGCGTTACAGTAGCCATCTGTGTTCGGCTATCCTACAATCTCTTTTAAGAGCAATGGTCTCATTATTTTTCCATGGAACAACTTTTTTAGTACTTGTTTTCTTAGTTTTGATTGGTGCATCTTCATCAAGCACGGTCATCAGTTTATAATTAAGATCAGAACCTAACTGGTCAGTAGATGAAGGTAGCTGGGTGGGCAGGCCTCTATGAGTGTAGCTGGGTGGGCAGGCCTCTATGAGTGTAGCTGGGTGGGCAGGCCTCCATGAGTGTAGCTGGGTGGGCAGCCCTCCATGAGTGTAGCTGGGTGGGCAGGCCTCCATGAGTGTAGCTTGTTTGTGGGTGTTGTGTGTCTGTGTTGTGCTTCTGTGTTGTGTGTGGGTGTTGTGTGTCTGTGTTGTGTGTCTGTGTTGTGTGTGGGTGTTGTGTGTGGGTGTTGTGTGTCTGTTTTGTGTGTGTCTGTGTTGTGTGTCTGTGTTGTGTGTGAGTGTTGTGTGTGAGTGTTGTGTGTGGGTGTTGTGTGTCTGTGTTGTGTGTCTGTGTTGTGTGTCTGTGTTGTGTGTGAGTGCTGTGTGTCTGTGTCGTGTGTCTGTGTTGTGTGTGGGTGTTGTGTGTGGGTGTTGTGTGTCTGTTTTGTGTGTGTCTGTGTTGTGTGTCTGTGTTGTGTGTCTGTGTTGTGTGAGTGTGTTGTGTGTCTGTGTTGTGTGTCTGTGTTGTGTGTTGTGTGTCTGTGTTGTGTGTGGGTGTTGTGTGTGGGTGTTGTGTGTCTGTTTTGTGTGTGTCTGTGTTGTGTTGTGTGTTGTGTGTGAGTGTTGTGTGTGGGTGTTGTGTGTCTGTGTTGTGTGTCTGTGTTGTGTCTGTGTTGTGTGTTGTGTGTCTGTGTTGTGTGTCTGTGTTGTGTGTTGTGTGTCTGTGTTGTGTGTGTCTGTGTGGTGTGTCTGTGTTGTGTGTCTGTGTTGTGTGAGTGTGTTGTGTGAGTGTGTTGTGTGTCTGTGTTGTGTGTTTGTGTTGTGTGTGGGTGTTGTGTGTCTGTGTTGTGCGTCTGTGTTGTGTGTGTCTGTGTGGTGTGTCTGTGTTGTGTGTCTGTGTTGTGTGAGTGTGTTGTGTGAGTGTGTTGTGTGTCTGTGTTGTGTGTCTGTGTTGTGTGTGGGTGTTGTGTTGTGTGTTGTGTGTCTGTGTTGTGTGTTGTGTGTCTGTTTCGTGTGTGTTTGTGTTGTGTGTCTGTGTTGTGTGTGAGTGTTGTGTGTGGGTGTTGTGTGTCTATGTTGTGTGTCTGTGTTGTGTCTGTGTTGTGTGTTGTGTGTCTGTGTTGTGTGTCTGTGTTGTGTGTCTGTGTTGTGTGTGTCTGTGTGGTGTGTCTGTGTTGTGTGTCTGTGTTGTGTGAGTGTGTTGTGTGAGTGTGTTGTGTGTCTGTGTTGTGTGTTTGTGTGTTGTGTGTGTGTTGTGTGTCTGTGTTGTGTGTCTGTGTTGTGTGTGTCTGTGTGGTGTGTCTGTGTTGTGTGTCTGTGTTGTGTGAGTGTGTTGTGTGAGTGTGTTGTGTGTCTGTGTTGTGTGTCTGTGTTGTGTGTGGGTGTTGTGTTGTGTGTTGTGTGTCTGTGTCTGTGTTGTGTGTCTGTGTTGTGTGTTGTGTGTCTGTGTTGTGTGTGAGTGTTGTGTGTGAGTGTTGTGTGTGGGTGTTGTGTGTCTGTGTTGTGTGTCTGTGTTGTGTGTCTGTGTTGTGTGTGAGTGTTGTGTGTTGTGTGTCTGTGTTGTGTGTTGTGTGTCTGTGTTGTGTGTGAGTGCTGTGTGTCTGCGTCGTGTGTCTGTGTTGTGTGTCTGTGTTGTGTGAGTGTGTTGTGTGAGTGTGTTGTGTGTCTGTGTTGTGTGTCTGTGTTGTGTGTGGGTGTTGTGTTGTGTGTCTGTGTTGTGTGTCTGTGTTGTGTGTTGTGTGTCTGTTTTGTGTGTGTTTGTGTTGTGTGTCTGTGTTGTGTGTGAGTGTTGTGTGTGAGTGTTGTGTGTGGGTGTTGTGTGTCTGTGTTGTGTGTCTGTGTTGTGTGTCTGTGTTGTGTGTGAGTGTTGTGTGTTGTGTGTCTGTGTTGTGTGTTGTGTGTCTGTGTTGTGTGTGAGTGCTGTGTGTCTGCGTCGTGTGTCTGTGTTGTGTGTCTGTGTTGTGTGTGGGTGTTGTGTGTCTGTGTTGTGTTGTGTGTGTCTGTGTGGGTGTTGTGTGTGGGTGTTGTGTGTCTGTTTTGTGTGTGTCTGTGTTGTGTGTGAGTGTTGTGTGTGAGTGTCGTGTGTGGGTGTTGTGTGTCTGTGTTGTGTGTGTCTGTGTTGTGTGTCTGTGTTGTGTGTGAGTGTTGTGTGTGAGTGTTGTGTGTTGTGTGTCTGTGTTGTGTGTTGTGTGTCTGTGTTGTGTGTCTGTGTTGTGTGTCTGTGTTGTGTGTGAGTGTTGTGTGTTGTGTGTTGTGTGTTGTGTGTCTGTGTTGTGTGTGAGTGCTGTGTGTCTGCGTCGTGTGTCTGTGTTGTGTGTCTGTGTTGTGTGTGGGTGTTGTGTGTCTGTGTTGTGTTGTGTGTGTCTGTGTGGGTGTTGTGTGTGGGTGTTGTGTGTCTGTTTTGTGTGTGTCTGTGTTGTGTGTGAGTGTTGTGTGTGTGTGTCGTGTGTGGGTGTTGTGTGTCTGTGTTGTGTGTGTCTGTGTTGTGTGTCTGTGTTGTGTGTGAGTGTTGTGTGTCTGTGTTGTGTGTCTGTGTCGTGTTTCTGTGTGTCTGTGTCGTGTGTCTGTGTTGTGTGTATGTGTTGTGTGTCTGTGTTGTGTGTTGTGAGTATGTGTTGTGTGTCTGTGTTGTGTGATGTGTGTCTGTGTCGTGTGTCTGTGTTGTGTGTATGTGTTGTGTGTCTGTGTTGTGTGTCTGTATTGTGTGTTGTGTGTCTGTGTTGTGTGTCTGTATTGTGTGTTGTGTGTCTGTGTCGTGTGTCTGTGTTGTGTGTCTGTGTTGTGTGTCTGTGTTGTGTGTCTGTGTTGTGTGTCTGCGTTGTGTGTCTGTGTGTCTGTGTCGTGTGTCTGTGTTGTGTGTATGTGTTGTGTGTCTGTGTTGTGTGTTGTGTGTATGTGTTGTGTGTCTGTGTCGTGTGATGTGTGTCTGTGTCGTGTGTCTGTGTTGTGTGTATGTGTTGTGTGTCTGTGTTGTGTGTCTGTATTGTGTGTTGTGTGTCTGTGTCATGTGTCTGTGTTGTGTGTCTGTGTTGTTTGTTGTGTGTCTGTGTTGTGTGTCTGTGTTGTGTGTGGGTGTTGTGTGTGTCTGTGTCGTGTGTCTGCGTTGTGTGCCTGTGTGTCTGTGTCGTGTGTCTGTGTTGTGTGTCTGTGTTGTGTGTCTGTGTTGTGTGTCTGTGTTGTGTGTCTGTGTTGTGTGTCTGTATTGTGTGTTGTGTGTCTGTGTTGTGTTGTGTGTGTCTGTGTGGGTGTTGTGTGTGGGTGTTGTGTGTCTGTTTTGTGTGTGTCTGTGTTGTGTGTCTGTGTTGTGTGTGAGTGTTGTGTGTGGGTGTTGTGTGTCTGTGTTGTGTGTCTGTGTTGTGTGTGAGTGTTGTGTGTGAGTGCTGTGTGTGAGTGTTGTGTGTGGGTGTTGTGTGTCTGTGTTGTGTGTTGTGTGTCTGTGTTGTGTGTCTGTGTTGTGTGTCTGTGTTGTGTATCTGTGTTGTGTTGTGTATTGTGTGTCTGTGTTGTGTGTCTGTGTTGTGTGTGTGTCTGTGTTGTGTGTCTGTGTTGTGTGTCTGTGTTGTGTGTCTGTGTTGTGTGTCTGTGTTGTGTGTTGTGTGTTTGTGTTGTGTGTCTGTGTTGTGTGTTGTGTGTCTGTGTTGTGTGTCTGTGTTGTGTGTCTGTGTTGTGTGTTGTGTGTCTGTGTTGTGTGTCTGTGTTGTGTGTCTGTGTCGTGGGTTGTGTGTCTGTGTTGTGTATCTGTGTTGTGTTGTGTTGTGTGTCTGTGTTGTGTGTCTGTGTTGTGTGTCTGTGTTGTGTGTCTGTGTTGTGTGTTGTGTGTCTGTGTTGTGTGTCTGTGTTGTGTGTCTGTGTTGTGTGTTGTGTGTCTGTGTTGTGTGTCTGTGTCTGTGTCTGTGTTGTGTGTCTGTGTTGTGTGTCTGTGTTGTGTGTTGTGTGTTGTGTGTCTGTGTCTGTGTTGTGTGTCTGTGTTGTGTGTTGTGTGTCTGTTTCGTGTGTGTTTGTGTTGTGTGTCTGTGTTGTGTGTGAGTGTTGTGTGTGGGTGTTGTGTGTCTATGTTGTGTGTCTGTGTTGTGTCTGTGTTGTGTGTTGTGTGTCTGTGTTGTGTGTCTGTGTTGTGTGTCTGTGTTGTGTGTGTCTGTGTGGTGTGTCTGTGTTGTGTGTCTGTGTTGTGTGAGTGTGTTGTGTGAGTGTGTTGTGTGTCTGTGTTGTGTGTTTGTGTTGTGTGTGGGTGTTGTGTGTCTGTGTTGTGTGTCTGTGTTGTGTGTGTGTGTTGTGTGTCTGTGTTGTGTGTCTGTGTTGTGTGTGTGTGTTGTGTGTGTGTGTTGTGTGTCTGTGTTGTGTGTCTGTGTTGTGTGTGGGTGTGTTGTGTGTGTGTGTTGTGTGTCTGTGTCATGTGTCTGTGTTGTGTGTCTGTGTTGTTTGTTGTGTGTCTGTGTTGTGTGTCTGTGTTGTGTGTCTGTGTTGTGTGTCTGTGTTGTGTGTGAGTGTTGTGTGTTGTGTGTCTGTGTTGTGTGTTGTGTGTCTGTGTTGTGTGTGAGTGCTGTGTGTCTGCGTCGTGTGTCTGTGTTGTGTGTCTGTGTTGTGTGAGTGTGTTGTGTGAGTGTGTTGTGTGTCTGTGTTGTGTGTCTGTGTTGTGTGTGGGTGTTGTGTTGTGTGTTGTGTGTCTGTGTCTGTGTTGTGTGTCTGTGTTGTGTGTTGTGTGTCTGTTTTGTGTGTGTTTGTGTTGTGTGTCTGTGTTGTGTGTGAGTGTTGTGTGTGAGTGTTGTGTGTGGGTGTTGTGTGTCTGTTCTGTGTGTCTGTGTTGTGTGTCTGTGTTGTGTGTGAGTGTTGTGTGTTGTGTGTCTGTGTTGTGTGTTGTGTGTCTGTGTTGTGTGTGAGTGCTGTGTGTCTGCGTCGTGTGTCTGTGTTGTGTGTCTGTGTTGTGTGTGGGTGTTGTGTGTCTGTGTTGTGTTGTGTGTGTCTGTGTGGGTGTTGTGTGTGGGTGTTGTGTGTCTGTTTTGTGTGTGTCTGTGTTGTGTGTGAGTGTTGTGTGTGTGTGTCGTGTGTGGGTGTTGTGTGTCTGTGTTGTGTGTGTCTGTGTTGTGTGTCTGTGTTGTGTGTGAGTGTTGTGTGTGAGTGTTGTGTGTTGTGTGTCTGTGTTGTGTGTTGTGTGTCTGTGTTGTGTGTCTGTGTTGTGTGTGAGTGTTGTGTGTTGTGTGTTGTGTGTTGTGTGTCTGTGTTGTGTGTGAGTGCTGTGTGTCTGCGTCGTGTGTCTGTGTTGTGTGTCTGTGTTGTGTGTGGGTGTTGTGTGTCTGTGTTGTGTTGTGTGTGTCTGTGTGGGTGTTGTGTGTGGGTGTTGTGTGTCTGTTTTGTGTGTGTCTGTGTTGTGTGTGAGTGTTGTGTGTGTGTGTCGTGTGTGGGTGTTGTGTGTCTGTGTTGTGTGTGTCTGTGTTGTGTGTCTGTGTTGTGTGTGAGTGTTGTGTGTCTGTGTTGTGTGTCTGTGTCGTGTTTCTGTGTGTCTGTGTCGTGTGTCTGTGTTGTGTGTATGTGTTGTGTGTCTGTGTTGTGTGTTGTGAGTATGTGTTGTGTGTCTGTGTTGTGTGATGTGTGTCTGTGTCGTGTGTCTGTGTTGTGTGTATGTGTTGTGTGTCTGTGTTGTGTGTCTGTATTGTGTGTTGTGTGTCTGTGTTGTGTGTCTGTATTGTGTGTTGTGTGTCTGTGTCGTGTGTCTGTGTTGTGTGTCTGTGTTGTGTGTCTGTGTTGTGTGTCTGTGTTGTGTGTCTGCGTTGTGTGTCTGTGTGTCTGTGTCGTGTGTCTGTGTTGTGTGTATGTGTTGTGTGTCTGTGTTGTGTGTTGTGTGTATGTGTTGTGTGTCTGTGTCGTGTGATGTGTGTCTGTGTCGTGTGTCTGTGTTGTGTGTATGTGTTGTGTGTCTGTGTTGTGTGTCTGTATTGTGTGTTGTGTGTCTGTGTCATGTGTCTGTGTTGTGTGTCTGTGTTGTTTGTTGTGTGTCTGTGTTGTGTGTCTGTGTTGTGTGTGGGTGTTGTGTGTGTCTGTGTCGTGTGTCTGCGTTGTGTGCCTGTGTGTCTGTGTCGTGTGTCTGTGTTGTGTGTCTGTGTTGTGTGTCTGTGTTGTGTGATGTGTGTCTGTGTCATGTGTCTGTGTTGTGTGTCTGTATTGTGTGTTGTGTGTCTGTGTTGTGTGTTGTGTGTCTGTGTTGTGTGTGGGTGTTGTGTGTGGGTGTTGTGTGTCTGTTTTGTGTGTGTCTGTGTTGTGTGTCTGTGTTGTGTGTGAGTGTTGTGTGTGGGTGTTGTGTGTCTGTGTTGTGTGTGAGTGTTGTGTGTGAGTGCTGTGTGTGAGTGTTGTGTGTGGGTGTTGTGTGTCTGTGTTGTGTGTTGTGTGTCTGTGTTGTGTGTCTGTGTTGTGTGTCTGTGTTGTGTATCTGTGTTGTGTTGTGTATTGTGTGTCTGTGTTGTGTGTCTGTGTTGTGTGTGTGTCTGTGTTGTGTGTCTGTGTTGTGTGTCTGTGTTGTGTGTCTGTGTTGTGTGTCTGTGTTGTGTGTTGTGTGTTTGTGTTGTGTGTCTGTGTTGTGTGTTGTGTGTCTGTGTTGTGTGTCTGTGTTGTGTGTCTGTGTTGTGTGTTGTGTGTCTGTGTTGTGTGTCTGTGTTGTGTGTCTGTGTCGTGGGTTGTGTGTCTGTGTTGTGTATCTGTGTTGTGTTGTGTTGTGTGTCTGTGTTGTGTGTCTGTGTTGTGTGTCTGTGTTGTGTGTCTGTGTTGTGTGTTGTGTGTCTGTGTTGTGTGTCTGTGTTGTGTGTCTGTGTTGTGTGTTGTGTGTCTGTGTTGTGTGTCTGTGTCTGTGTCTGTGTTGTGTGTCTGTGTTGTGTGTTGTGTGTCAGTGTCGTGTGTCTGTGTTGTGTGTCTGTGTTGTGTGTCTGTGTTGTGTGTCTGTGTTATGTGTTGTGTGTTGTGTGTCTGTGTCGTGTGTCTGTGTTGTGTGTCTGTGTTGTGTGTCTGTGTGTGTGTTGTGTGTTGTGTGTTGTGTGTCTGTGTTGTGTGTCTGTGTTGTGTGTCTGTGTTGTGTTGTGTGTTGTGTGTCTGTGTTGTGTGTCTGTGTTGTGTGTCTGTGTTGTGTGTTGTGTGTCTGTGTTGTGTGTCTGTGTTGTGTGTCTGTGTTGTGTGTCTGTGTTGTGTGTTGTGTGTCTGTGTTGTGTGTCTGTGTTGTGTGTTGTGTGTCTGTGTTGTGTGTCTGTGTTGTGTGTTGTGTGTCTGTGTTGTGTGTCTGTGTTGTGTGTCTGTGTTGTCTGTTGTGTGTCTGTGTTGTGTGTCTGTGTTGTGTGTCTGTGTTGTGTGTCTGTGTTGTGTGTTGTGTGTCTGTGTTGTGTGTCTGTGTTGTGTGTCTGTGTCGTGGGTTGTGTGTCTGTGTTGTGTATCTGTGTTGTGTTGTGTTGTGTGTCTGTGTTGTGTGTCTGTGTTGTGTGTCTGTGTTGTGTGTCTGTGTTGTGTGTTGTGTGTCTGTGTTGTGTGTCTGTGTTGTGTGTTGTGTGTCTGTGTTGTGTGTCTGTGTCTGTGTCTGTGTTGTGTGTCTGTGTTGTGTGTCTGTGTTGTGTGTCTGTGTTGTGTGTTGTGTGTCAGTGTCGTGTGTCTGTGTTGTGTGTCTGTGTTGAGTGTTGTGTGTGGGTGTTATGTGTTGTGTGTCTGTGTCGTGTGTCTGTGTTGTGTGTCTGTGTTGTGTGTCTGTGTGTGTGTTGTGTGTTGTGTGTTGTGTGTCTGTGTTGTGTGTCTGTGTTGTGTGTCTGTGTTGTGTGTTGTGTGTCTGTGTTGTGTGTCTGTGTTGTGTGTCTGTGTTGTGTTGTGTGTTGTGTGTTGTGTGTCTGTGTTGTGTGTCTGTGTTGTGTGTCTGTGTTGTGTGTTGTGTGTCTGTGTTGTGTGTCTGTGTTGTGTGTCTGTGTTGTGTTGTGTGTTGTGTGTCTGTGTTGTGTGTCTGTGTTGTGTGTCTGTGTTGTGTGTTGTGTGTCTGTGTTGTGTGTCTGTGTTGTGTGTCTGTGTTGTGTGTTGTGTGTGTGTTGTGTGTCTGTGTTGTGTGTCTGTGTTGTGTGTTGTGTGTCTGTGTTGTGTGTCTGTGTTGTGTGTTGTGTGTCTGTGTTGTGTGTCTGTGTTGTGTGTCTGTGTTGTCTGTTGTGTGTCTGTGTTGTGTGTCTGTGTTGTGTGTCTGTGTTGTGTATTGTGTGTCTGTGTTGTGTGTCTGTGTCTGCGTCTGTGTTGTGTGTCTGTGTTTTGTGTCTGTGTTGTGTGTCTGTGTTGTGTGTTGTGTGTCTGTGTTGTGTGTCTGTGTTGTGTGTTGTGTGTCTGTGTTGTGTGTCTGTGTTGTGTGTCTGTGTTGTGTGTTGTGTGTGGTGTGTCTGTGTTGTGTGTCTGTGTTGTGTGTTGTGTGTCTGTGTTGTGTGTCTGTGTTGTGTGTCTGTGTTGTGTGTTGTGTGTCTGTGTCTGTGTTGTGGGGGTGTGTTGTGTGTTGTGTGTCTGTGTTGTGTGTTGTGTGTCTGTGTTGTGTGTCTGTGTTGTGTGTTGTGTGTCTGTGTTGTGTGATGTGTGTCTGTGTCGTGTGTCTGTGTTGTGTGTCTGTATTGTGTGTTGTGTGTCTGTGTTGTGTGTCTGTATTGTGTGTTGTGTGTCTGTGTCGTGTGTCTGTGTTGTGTGTGGGTGTTGTGTTGTGTGTTGTGTGTCTGTGTCTGTGTTGTGTGTCTGTGTTGTGTGTTGTGTGTCTGTTTTGTGTGTGTTTGTGTGTGTCTGTGTTGTGTGTCTGTGTTGTGTGTCTGTGTTCTGTGTTGTGTGTCTGTGTTGTGTGTCTGTATTGTATGTTGTGTGTCTGTGTTGTGTGTCTGTATTGTGTGTTGTGTGTCTGTGTCGTGTGTCTGTGTTGTGTGTCTGTGTTGTGTGTCTGTGTTGTGTGTTGTGTGTCTGTGTTGTGTGATGTGTGTCTGTGTCGTGTGTCTGTGTTGTGTGTCTGTATTGTGTGTTGTGTGTCTGTGTTGTGTGTCTGTATTGTGTGTTGTGTGTCTGTGTCGTGTGTCTGTGTTGTGTGTGGGTGTTGTGTTGTGTGTTGTGTGTCTGTGTCTGTGTTGTGTGTCTGTGTTGTGTGTTGTGTGTCTGTTTTGTGTGTGTTTGTGTGTGTCTGTGTTGTGTGTCTGTGTTGTGTGTGAGTGTTGTGTGTGAGTGTTGTGTGTCTGTGTTGTGTGTCTGTGTTGTGTGTCTGTGTTCTGTGTTGTGTGTCTGTGTTGTGTGTCTGTATTGTATGTTGTGTGTCTGTGTTGTGTGTCTGTATTGTGTGTTGTGTGTTGTGTGTCTGTGTCGTGTGTCTGTGTTGTGTGTATGTGTTGTGTGTCTGTGTTGTGTGATGTGTGTCTGTGTCGTGTGTCTGTGTTGTGTGTCAGTGTTGTGTGTTGTGTGTGGGTGTTGTGTGTGTCTGTGTTGTGTGTCTGTGTTGTGTGTGAGTGTTGTGTGTGAGTGTTGTGTGTGGGTGTTGTGTGTCTGTGTTGTGTGTCTGTGTTGTGTGTCTGTGTTGTGTGTTGTGTGTCTGTGTTGTGTGTCTGTATCTGTGTTGCGTGTCTGTGTTGTGTGTCTGTGTTGTGTGTTGTGTGTATGTGTTGTGTGTCTGTGTTGTGTGATGTGTGTCTGTGTCGTGTGTCTGTGTTGTGTGTCTGTGTTGTGTGTTGTGTGTCTGTGTTGTGTGTCTGTGTTGTGTGTGTCTGTGTTGTGTGTCTGTGTTGTGTGTGAGTGTTGTGTGTCTGTGTTGTGTGTCTGTGTGGGTGTTGTGTGTCTGTGTTGTGTGTCTGTGTTGTGTGTTTATGTTGTGTGTTGTGTGTCTGTGTTGTGTGTCTGTGTTGTGTGTTGTGTGTTTGTGTTGTGTGTCTGTGTTGTGTGTTGTGTGTCTGTGTTGTGTGTCTGTGTTGTGTGTCTGTGTTGTGTGTTGTGTGTCTGTGTTGTGTGTCTGTGTTGTGTGTCTGTGTCGTGGGTTGTGTGTCTGTGTTGTGTATCTGTGTTGTGTTGTGTTGTGTGTCTGTGTTGTGTGTCTGTGTTGTGTGTCTGTGTTGTGTGTCTGTGTTGTGTGTTGTGTGTCTGTGTTGTGTGTCTGTGTTGTGTGTCTGTGTTGTGTGTTGTGTGTCTGTGTTGTGTGTCTGTGTCTGTGTTGTGTGTCTGTGTTGTGTGTCTGTGTTGTGTGTCTGTGTTGTGTGTTGTGTGTCAGTGTCGTGTGTCTGTGTTGTGTGTCTGTGTTGTGTGTCTGTGTTGTGTGTCTGTGTTATGTGTTGTGTGTTGTGTGTCGTGTGTCTGTGTTGTGTGTCTGTGTTGTGTGTCTGTGTGTGTGTTGTGTGTTGTGTGTTGTGTGTCTGTGTTGTGTGTCTGTGTTGTGTGTTGTGTGTCTGTGTTGTGTGTCTGTGTTGTGTGTCTGTGTTGTGTTGTGTGTTGTGTGTTGTGTGTTGTGTGTTGTGTGTCTGTGTTGTGTGTCTGTGTTGTGTGTTGTGTGTCTGTGTTGTGTGTCTGTGTTGTGTGTCTGTGTTGTGTTGTGTGTTGTGTGTCTGTGTTGTGTGTCTGTGTTGTGTGTCTGTGTTGTGTGTTGTGTGTCTGTGTTGTGTGTCTGTGTTGTGTGTCTGTGTTGTGTGTCTGTGTTGTGTGTTGTGTGTCTGTGTTGTGTGTCTGTGTTGTGTGTCTGTGTTGTGTGTTGTGTGTCTGTGTTGTGTGTCTGTGTTGTGTGTTGTGTGTCTGTGTTGTGTGTCTGTGTTGTGTGTCTGTGTTGTGTGTTGTGTGTCTGTGTTGTGTGTCTGTGTTGTGTGTCTGTGTTGTGTGTCTGTGTTGTGTGTTGTGTGTCTGTGTTGTGTGTCTGTGTTGTGTGTCTGTGTCGTGGGTTGTGTGTCTGTGTTGTGTATCTGTGTTGTGTTGTGTTGTGTGTCTGTGTTGTGTGTCTGTGTTGTGTGTCTGTGTTGTGTGTCTGTGTTGTGTGTTGTGTGTCTGTGTTGTGTGTCTGTGTTGTGTGTCTGTGTTGTGTGTCTGTGTTGTGTGTTGTGTGTCAGTGTCGTGTGTCTGTGTTGTGTGTCTGTGTTGAGTGTTGTGTGTGGGTGTTATGTGTTGTGTGTTGTGTGTCTGTGTCGTGTGTCTGTGTTGTGTGTCTGTGTTGTGTGTCTGTGTTGTGTGTTGTGTGTCTGTGTTGTGTGTCTGTGTTGTGTGTCTGTGTTGTGTTGTGTGTTGTGTGTTGTGTGTCTGTGTTGTGTGTCTGTGTTGTGTGTCTGTGTTGTGTGTTGTGTGTCTGTGTCTGTGTTGTGTGTCTGTGTTGTGTGTCTGTGTTGTGTTGTGTGTTGTGTGTCTGTGTTGTGTGTCTGTGTTGTGTGTCTGTGTTGTGTGTTGTGTGTCTGTGTTGTGTGTCTGTGTTGTGTGTCTGTGTTGTGTGTCTGTGTCGTGTGTCTGTGTCGTGTGTCTGTGTTGTGTGTTGTGTGTCTGTGTCGTGTGTCTGTGTTGTGTGTCTGTGTTGTGTGTTGTGTGTCTGTGTTGTGTGTCTGTGTTGTGTGTCTGTGTTGTGTGTTGTGTGTCTGTGTTGTGTGTCTGTGTCTGTGTGTGTGTTGTGTGTCTGTGTTGTGTGTCTGTGTGGGTGTTGTGTGTCTGTGTTGTGTGTCTGTGTTGTGTGTCTGTGTTGTGTGTCTGTGTTGTGTGTTGTGTGTCTGTGTCGTGTGTCTGTGTTGTGTGTCTGTGTCGTGTGTCTGTGTTGTGTGTCTGTGTTGTGTGTCTGTGTCTGTGTTGTGTGTCTGTGTTGTGTGTCTGTGTTGTGTGTTGTGTTTCTGTGTTGTGTGTTTGTGTTGTGTGTCTGTGTTATGTGTTGTGTGTCTGTGTTGTGTGTCTGTGTTGTGTGTCTGTGTTGTGTGTCTGTGTTGTGTGTTGTGTGTCTGTGTTGTGTGTCTGTGTTGTGTGTCTGTGTTGTGTGTTGTGTTTCTGTGTTGTGTGTCTGTGTTGTGTGTCTGTGTTGTGTGTTGTGTGTCTGTGTTGTGTGTCTGTGTTGTGTGTTGTGTGTCTGTGTTGTGTGTTGTGTGTCTGTGTTGTGTGTCTGTGTTGTGTGTCTGTGTTGTGTGTTGTGTGTCTGTGTCGTGTGTCTGTGTCGTGTGTCTGTGTTGTGTGTCTGTGTCTGTGTTGTGTGTCTGTGTTGTGTGTCTGTGTTGTGTGTCTGTGTTGTGTGTTGTGTTTCTGTGTTGTGTGTCTGTGTTGTGTGTCTGTGTTGTGTGTTGTGTGTCTGTGTTGTGTGTCTGTGTTGTGTGTCTGTGTTGTGTGTTGTGTTTCTGTGTTGTGTGTCTGTGTTGTGTGTCTGTGTTGTGTGTTGTGTGTCTGTGTTGTGTGTCTGTGTTGTGTGTCTGTGTTGTGTGTCTGTGTTGTGTGTTGTGTGTCTGTGTTGTGTGTCTGTGTTGTGTGTCTGTGTTGTGTTGTGTGTTGTGTGTCTGTGTTGTGTGTCTGTGTTGTGTGTTGTGTGTCTGTGTTGTGTGTCTGTGTTGTGTGTCTGTGTTGTGTGTTGTGTGTCTGTGTTGTGTGTTGTGTGTCTGTGTTGTGTGTCTGTGTTGTGTGTCTGTGTTGTGTGTTGTGTGTCTGTGTTGTGTGTCTGTGTTGTGTGTTGTGTGTTGTGTGTCTGTGTTGTGTGTTGTGTGTTGTGTGTCTGTGTTGTGTGTCTGTGTTGTGTGTCTGTGTTGTGTGTTGTGTGTCTGTGTTGTGTGTCTGTGTTGTGTGTCTGTGTTGTGTGTTGTGTGTCTGTGTTGTGTGTTGTGTGTCTGTGTTGTGTGTTGTTTGTCTGTGTTGTGTGTCTGTGTTGTGTGTCTGTGTTGTGTGTTGTGTGTCTGTGTTGTGTGTCTGTGTTGTGTGTTGTGTGTTGTGTGTTGTGTGTCTGTGTTGTGTGTCTGTGTTGTGTGTTGTGTGTTGTGTGTTGTGTGTCTGTGTTGTGTGTCTGTGTTGTGTGTCTGTGTTGTGTGTCTGTGTTGTGTGTCTGTGTTGTGTGTCTGTGTTGTGTGTCTGTGTTGTGTGTCTGTTTGTTCAGAGTCTGCCCTGGTTCCAGGTCAGTGTGGCCCAGAGAGAGCCATCCCTGTTGGATGAACTGAAATGTGAGCTTAATAGTCTTTGGGTATTCGAGATCTGCACTTTGCTTTTGGCAGGTCTTGAATGTTGTCCATCACAGTTTGTCCCTCAGTGATGATTTTCAACGAGGCAGGGCTGAGATGCAGGGAAGATGTAAACACAGTACCTGCTTTAATCAATGTGAGAGTGTTCCTGCGAAAATTAAACAATGGTGAAAATTATAAGAAAGAAGGAGCTGACTCACAAAGCCTGCTTTGAACAAGTTTATGGGGGGGTCCCCAAGGATGACAGGAAGCCCTCTGAGCACCTGTGCAGGTGGCTCTGTAGTCTTTCAGGGATTATACACAAGAACACAAGTTCTATAGCTAAAATGAAAAACAAATGATCAATAAGAAAGCTCAACAATTCAAGCCATGTTTGGACTGAATTACACAAGTAACAGAGTAGCACTGTGATGCTGTTTTTACAAAACCTGTGAAAAACACAGCCAAGTGCATGATGTGTATGGACTAACACTGGTCTGTTGTGATATCTGTGTCAGCCACTGCCCAACATTCCCTCTCTTGGATCGAAATATCTCGAGGAGACGAGGACTGTGCCGATCGATGCTCTCATAGAATTCCTGCTTGAGGTTCTTTCCCACAATCCTGCTGAAGTCCATGAACACCTGAAAAATACAGAGAATAAAAAAACAATGAATGTGCATCAATGTGCAGCTAAGCCATCTAGAAAGTAGTGCTGAAAAACATCCATGAATCTCGTATGGGCCTTGAGGAATAAAGAAGCAGTGGAATATAACGTACGTTTAAACCAGAGTCCCATTTATACACATTTGGGTAAAATATAAATCTAAATAACTAACGGGTGTAATAAGTTTTGGATTTGGTCTTCTAGTTGACACAGCTGGTTGCTGTGTAATCCTGTGGGACAACTGCACCAGTAAGACCATTAAAGGTACTTGTTTTTGTCCCTGACAGGCTCGGGTTGTTATGAAAAGTGTCCGACAACATGATCCAGCATTTTTAAAGAGGAAGCCCCTATTTGTCCACAAACAGCCATTACAGTGCTGTCTTCAAATACACCTGACTCCATTAGAAAAAACAGTCGTTTTACCTGAGGACACATGAGTCGCTACTCTGCTGCAGCTGCTGCTTAGTTTGTGTGTTATTGTTCAAACATCTCAGTCCCACAATAATACAAACTAAGCAGCAGCAGACCAGTAACTCAAGTGTTGTGTGGGGTAAAATCCCGTCTCTCTGGTTTAACAAATGGATGTGACTTTTTAACAAAGCTCTGTCTCTGTAGGAGTCTACCCTGTACTGTCAGATACTGTGAATAATAATCTGAGGCTGTACTGTGATTGTATGTAGCTGCCCTGATGCTAACGCAGCATTACAGCGTGTTCACAGCTGCTGGCTGAGGTGATCCATAAGGAGGACAAGACAAATATACATCTGGACATATTATATAACAGAACGATCGGTAAGTTATTAGCCATCTTCTCTTTCTTGAACATACCTCATCTTCAGTGAAAAGGGCGGGCCAGCGTTGCGGGATCCGAGTCCACTACCTCTTTTCTTCTCAGAGCAAACGTCTGGTCCATCTTCTTTTTCACAAGAGGTCCATTCAGTGCAGGGTTAGTGACCCTAACCCTAACCCTAACCCCTGCATTTCACCAACCATGTCTTTGCAGGCTCCCTCCAGGGCTGCCTGATCAAATCCATCAGGAAAGTTGGGCAAGTCGCTGATTTCACCTTTCTTTGCCTTCTTGATGCGCTTGTTAGCTGGTTGTCCTTCTGCTGCATGCCTTCCTTGCTTACCAGCATTCACTGCAACATCAAGGCATCCTGATTGGCTGCGTTTTGTTCTATAATCAGCCATTTTATGTTTGAGACTATTTTTCCAACCTCAACAGCGAGTGGTTGAGCCTCGCTCCTGGAGACGAGGGTGCTTGCTTATCAGTGCTACTGCAACACAGTCAAACTGAGCAGCAGTTGGGTATGCTGTGTAGCTGTGCATGCTCTCTGCCAGTCCTTCAGGTATCTCACGTTTCAGTTCTTTTGATACTTTAAGGTATGTGCCCTCACTCATGAACAGCAAATCAGCTTTCCTAAGTCTATACTCTACAGCAACAGACAAGGCTGTCACTGTCGCTCCTGAGATGAGTGTGAGAGTGTGCTGGGAGTGCCACTGAAGCTTTCATCAGGTGAGGCAGGTACCATCTCAAGGACAGGGATGACTTTGACTGTTGGTTTTTGGGGAAGTTCTTCAGTATCTGTCAGATTGCATGGTTCATTATTGAACTGAGGATCTTGGTATTGGAGACTGAAGTTAAAATGACGTCCCAGTGCTTCTTTAAGCTTGCTAATGAAATCTTGGACTGTGGTGGGCCGTGTATTTAGGATGACTTTTCTTATATCCGCCTCTGTTAGAATGACCCTCAGGGTCATCTTTGGGTTTGCAGTCAGCTTGGGAATAGAAACAAAAATTAGGTCATTAGAAACACACATATCCAAAAGCACAGTCAATTTCTGAGCCATTGCTATGTGCATCACAAAAATGGTTGATTAATGAGTTGATTGCTTAAGTTCAGAGCAGTTTTTTAGTGTTTATGTAGAGGTGCAATGTATCATCAAGAAACAGTTTAACACATCTACGTTATGAGAGAGCTGCAACGATTAATTGATCAATCTACTAATCTCCAACTATTTTCATAATTGATTTCAAGTCGAAATATTTGAGGATGTCACACACACCCACACACCCATCACCATTTTATGGACCAACCTATGAGTCATATTCTGAGAAAAAAAAACTTGGGAATTCTCAAAAATCAAAAACATTTACAAAACAAGTCCAAAGATCTCAGACGCTCACGGTACCACGCAGTCATCTCACTGCAAATAAACAGGATCTCAGTGTTAATTGCCACAATCTGTTTGATCTGCTTGAATGTAGGGAGGCCAGAGCATGAACCAACAGAGACTATCATATCAGCGCAATGTCTAATTCCATCTGCATAGACTGATGATGCAGCAAGGACTGATGTAAGCTGAGGAACTCTCTGGCAGAAAACCAGGTGGATATTTGCAGGATAAGATGTGACTGATGCTGTGGAGACCTCGTCCATTTCAACTGATGGCTTGAAAAATGAACTTGTGTCCAAATAGTAAGCCATCATTTTTGATGTTTCACAGCTACACTTTTGAAGTTGTGGGCATTACGAATGACCCGTTTGTGTTTTCCCTCAAAGTGCATTGTCCAAACATCTGAAAGTGGACCAGTGCCTTGATCATCTCAGGGTAATGCTCAATGCAGTGGTGTTTTGGTCGTAATCTAAAATCTGGGGATGTTGTTTGCAACAGTTCTCTGTGTTCTGACACTTTGCAATCAAGGAAATGTACAGATTCTTCAGTGTGCTTTGTTGCCACAGCCGACTCAACCATGTCTTTTAGGAGCAGCAGGATGCTCCATGCATCGTCTCCTTCAGGGACTTTATGGCCAACAATGAGTGGGAGGAGCCTGAGTAGGGCCCAGTTCTCGTGTCCATTGCCACCTATGGTCCCTCTGGGCAACTGGCTGAGGCTGGTCAGTTTTGTCATGGAAAGCATATTCAAAAGTTTTCATAGCATGGTTCAGTGTCTCTAAGGTAAAACATTTCTTAGAAATCATGTCTGAAATGCAGAGGGACAGCTCAGCAGGAACAACAAAAGGTCATGGAGGATGTCCGGGGGTACCATGAACAACGTGAAAGTGCTCCAGACAGTCAGTCAAAGTGGGATCCTGCCTGTGAGTGTCTACAGTGCGGGGTTCAAAAGCACCTGAATTTACCTCCTTGCCTTGCCTCTCGCTTCTTGTAGCCATATAGAACCTGCAGAATCTGTCCACTGCGAAGCTTTCAAAGAATCCTGCCAGTGAATGTGCAGCCAAGCTGTCAGCAGCCACGTATAACACAGTACCTTTGACACATTCTCCCAACTTCTCAACACCATGCTGCTCCAAAGAAGCCAGATCTTGAATGAGAGGGTGGAGAATTTTAGCGTAGCCAAACTCTTTTACCTCAGAGGCTTTACACGAAAGAGCAAGCTGAATGAGTGGAGTGTGGGTCACATTAGCTATCACCCAATACACTGCAGTCATTTGGTGTTTCTTTCTAGATGTTCCTAAAGGATTGGACACTTCAAAATCATCTGTATAAAGTCCAAGAGCGATTTTGAATTCCTCCCCTTTGAGGAGGTCATTGCCATCTCTGTATGTATTGTACTCATGCTGCACATGCTTCTGGATGTGAATAGCTTTGTCCAAAATGTCTGCCCTATTCAGCATCTTCTGTAGGTGCAGAGAACATACAACACTAGATGTTTTTCCTCTCTCAATAATGTACTCTACTGGTTTAACCTCTGTGAAGCTTTTCTTCACATATGCTGCTCTGCTTTTTGTGGTGGATAAGGGGCCATCCTTGCCACAGCATTTCATGATCACATTGCTCTTTGCAGCAGCCCTGACTAACTCTTCCAACATCAACATGGGTATGTTGTTTCAGACGGTTCTTGACTGCGTTATACAGCAGTGGCTGGGACAGCTCACACATCTGTACAAGCTGTTGTATGATATGTTGCAGTGTACTTTCAGGAAGGTGAAGGACCGTTTGCATCTTTAAAAAAGAGCTGCTAGGTTGTGCTCCAGCTGTTTCTCTGGATCATGAAGATCTTCATCGGTAGAATCCTCACTGTCTGCTGATTCAGCGCTGTCATTTGGAGGCATTTCATTAGTTACACTACTACTAGAGATTAGTTCTGGCCTGAACATCCTCCAGGTGTGTGTTTTGTGTTCTTTACTTCTGTGTGCATTAAATGTGGAATACACATTAGTGTGAAAGTCACTGAACTCTGTGTTTTACTTTCAAATGTGTGCAGGTGAGTGAGAAAGACTGCTTCAGTGCAGGGTGCAGAAAAATCACATGGGCAGTTTGACTCAGTTGTGTACCCTGGGTTTTCTGATGAATCTCTGCTAAGTGGACCTTCAGTGCATTAATGGAGTTGAATGTGCTCACACATTCTTGGTGTAAGCAGGGAATGGGACAGTTCTGCCGTAGTTTTCCTGTTTTAACCTGTTATGTTTTAAAAGGTAACCCCTTTTCTCACACATATACTCACAATATTTACACTTCCACATCATCCTCACAGCACACAGATCTGTAAAAACAGAAAACAAGAAAACATTTAGCTCAAAAACGTCACTGTTACATCCAATAAGGTGATCCAGTGCAATTATTTTGATAATCAAGTAGCCTACTTTATTTAAATACCGTAATGACACAATATGCACACTGTGTATGTCCAATAAAGGGCCTTAACTGAAAAAGGGACTTTAATACTTTCAGCCTACATGTTGCAGAGTCAACAGACACCTTGAGGGCCGGACATTCAAATATGTTGAAATTAAATTCAACTTTTTGCCTAATACTTTAGCTGTTTTTTAAAATATTATTATATTCATCTTACCTTTAAGCACATTGTCATTTCTACACATCTTTGGTGTTTTGTATGATAAAAAATGAGAAATCTTGACATCATGACGGCTTTACTCTCAGACCAAGCCTTCATGTCCTGTGATTTCCAGCCTCCTATGATTATATTTACTGTTATATTACTGACAGGCTGGTCCCACCTCTGTTAAATATGAAAGGAGGCTGAAAATCACAGGACATGTCTGTTCATGGAGGCAACACCTTCCAGATACTGGCTTCCCTCTCCCACTCCTACCAAAAAATCTGTCTGGAGCCACGAAAACATTTGAACCTTAAAATCAGACAGCAGCACCTGCTGGCTCGCCATTATTGTACTGACATCAGATCAAGCAAACTGCATGACGCTCTGTAATGGGGCATGTGCTTTAGCTGCTTTAACTTGGCGTTATTGTTATACCATGTAATACTGCATTAATGAATTTAGCACTAAAGAGACGGTGTGTTCACTTTGATAACAAGGCTTGTCAGCAAAAATAAGTCCTTCAGTATTAGCCTGTGTTATCACTGTTATTAGTGTCATTGTTGTCAGTGGTTTTCCACAGGAGCAGGTTTTACTTGCAGTGGGGAAATCATAAATATTTATTGGACATCATCAGGTGGGATGGGGGTCAGAGGGTCTTCTTCTTCTGACATTTTTAAACTTAAATCATTTCCTGCATTCTGATCACTTTTTATGCACAATTTTATAATAACCATGAGGCAGTCTTGTGATCTTTGAGGTGCTTTTTGAAATCTCATCATTGTTTTTAACTTAACTCACTTAAGTAATGAATCAATCTTTAGTTTCATGTCAATCTTGATATCTTTCCAAATATATAACAGTGTAGTTACTGGATGGGGGGGCTGACAGCTATCACACACAGCAGGCGTGGTAATAAAAACATACACCTGATATCTTTGTGTAAAAATCCCCCCACTTCAAAAACCTGGTCTGAATTTATAGCCTCTTCCTGTTTCTCTCTTTTACGAGGCTTTATCACCGACACGCCTGCGTTTTAGAAAGTTTGACTCTCCATCCCTTCACAGCAGCAGCTGATGTTTGAAACGTAAGAGAGTCCCCAAATCATCAGCTGGTAAACTGCATGTTTAAAACAACATCACAGGTAAAGTCACAGCTAAGGAAGCAGCAGGAGTCTAAGCTGCAGCAGGTCACACAGAGGTTATGCTGCGGCTCCGGGGTCGCGGGCAGCCAAACAGCGTTGTCTTTGCCATATTGGTCGGAGATCATTGCTGCGTTCGCCCGCCTGGAGATCGTCGGAGCGTACCCCCCGCGGTCGGCGACTGTCGGTACGCGAACCTGGTCGGACCAAGTGTCCGCCACGGGCACGCCACAGCGTGGCTTTAGGTTAGGTTGTGTGCCCACACGACGCTGACGTGCCCTTATCCCAGTGCAGGGACTCGAAGGCGCACAGATACACCACTTTGCTCACGTTCAGAGTGCGCTGGGCAGGGACGTAATTTGGGGGGGGGACAGGGGGGCATGTCCCCTGCACTTTTTAAAAAGGCAGTTTTGGTCTCCTGCAGTTTTTACCATCCAAAAACAATGCTATGCTATATTAAATGGAGACAGATTGAGCACTAGGACCAAGCGGAAAACGGCTGCTCAAGCTGAAGCATGTTTCTCTTTGGACCGCCCACTGGCCCACAAGCTCATCGATTGGCTTTGCCGTTTCTTACTAACATGTGATTGGCCGTCCCTGCTGTCACTCCATCTGGTTGTAAACAGCGCCTGGACTATAGCGCATGAGCACAGCGGTGTTTAGCTGGTTGGCCATGAGTCCACGTTCATCTGTAAGTTGTTAACATGTTGGCATTTGTTCTGCCTGGGTCACGTCAGCTAGACGGATTTTAACATCAGAGGTTTCGTTTACATTAACATTGAATGTGTGTGTGTGTGTGTGGGGGTGTGTGTGTGTGTGTGTGAATGTGTGTTTGGTAATTAGGCGCAGCCAGGTGGCAAGATGTCTAAAAAAAGAAAACTGGATATAAGAGACTTCTTTAAACGTCAAAGTGTAAGTTACTCAGAGGAACACATTACACCACAAACTCCTTCCCTTCATCATCAGAAACTCAGACTCTCTCCCCTCCTATTATTATTATTATTATTATTATTGTTATTATTATTATTGTTAGTAGTAGTAGTAATAGTATTACTTGTATTTTTTAATATTCTATTATTTAACTTTATGATAAACTTATGTATTGCAATTTATATGTTCATATTATGTAATTGTTTTATTCTTGTAAAGTGTCTTTAAGTTTTATTGAAAGAGCTGACAAATAAAATATTATTATTATTATTATTATTATTATTATTATTATTATTACTGCAGAGCCTCAACAACACAGAGATTTTAAAAAAGCGTATATTTAAAGCCAAAGAGATACACTTTTTGATTTTTTTTTTCATGTATTATTTGAGTTTTGAAAGGCAGCCACTGTTTAAAAACACTAACAATGAAAGTTTGTGGGAAAAATAAAATAAAACCTTGGATTATAAATGTGATTTCATACATCCATATTGTTTGTGAATAAATTAGACATAATAATTGAGAAACTGAGTTTTTTATTCAGACTATACCATCAAAATCAATGATTGTTGCATCCCTAATTGTCCCACTGTTCATATGTCATCCAGCAATATATTTTTGTCAGGTGACAGATAATAGAAATCCAGAAGAAGATACAGGAGGAGGTAGAGGAGGAGAGGCTGGAGGAGATGGAGGAGGTACAAGAGGAGCTGGAGGAGATGGAGGAGGTAGAGGAGGAGATACAGGAGGAGGTAGAGGAGGAGAGGCTGGAGGGGATGGAGGAGGTAGAGGAGGAGATGGAGGAGGAGAGGCTGGAGGAGATGGAGGAGGTAGAGGAGGAGAGGCTGGAGGAGATGGAGGAGGTGAGGCTGGAGGAGATGGAGGAGGAGAGGCTGGAGGAGGTAGAGGAGGAGAGGCTGGAGGAGATGGAGGAGGAGAGGCTGGAGGAGATGGAGGAGTTAGAGGCGACGCTTGAGGAGGAGAGGCTGGAGGAGATGGAGGAGGTACAAGAGGAGCTGGAGGAGATGGAGGAGGTAGAGGAGGAGATACAGGAGGAGGTAGAGGAGGAGATGGAGGAGGAGAGACTGGAGGAGATGGAGGAGGTAGTGGAGGAGATGGAGGAGGAGAGGCTGGAGGAGATGGAGGAGGAGAGGCTGGAGGAGATGGAGGAGGTAGAGGAGAAGATGGAGGAGGAGAGGCTGGAGGAGATGGAGGAGGTACAAGAGGAGCTGGAGGAGATGGAGGAGGAGAGGCTGGAGGGGATGGAGGAGGTAGAGGAGGAGATGGAGGAGGAGAGGCTGGAGGAGATGGAGGAGGAGAGGCTGGAGGAGATGGAGGAGGTAGAGGAGAAGATGGAGGAGGAGAGGCTGGAGGAGATGGAGGAGGTACAAGAGGAGCTGGAGGAGATGGAGGAGGAGAGGCTGGAGGGGATGGAGGAGGTAGAGGAGGAGATGGAGGAGGAGAGGCTGGAGGAGATGGAGGAGGTAGAGGAGGAGATGGAGGAGGAGAGGCTGGAGGAGATGGAGGAGGTAGAGGAGGAGATGGAGGAGGAGAGACTGGAGGAGATGGAGGAGGTAGTGGAGGAGATGGAGGAGGAGAGGCTGGAGGAGGTAGAGGAGGAGAGGCTGGAGGAGATGGAGGAGGAGAGGCTGGAGGAGATGGAGGAGGTAGAGGAGAAGATGGAGGAGGAGAGGCTGGAGGAGATGGAGGAGGTAGAGGAGAAGATGGAGGAGGAGAGGCTGGAGGAGATGGAGGAGGTACAAGAGGAGCTGGAGGAGATGGAGGAGGTAGAGGAGGAGATACAGGAGGAGGTAGAGGAGGAGAGGCTGGAGGAGATGGAGGAGGTAGAGGAGGAGAGGCTGGAGGAGATAGAGGAGGTAGAGGAGGAGATACAGGAGGAGGTAGAGGAGGAGAGGCTGGAGGAGATGGAGGAGGAGAGGCTGGAGGAGATGGAGGAGTAGAGGAGGAGATGGAGGAGGTAGAGGAGGAGAGGCTGGAGGAGATGGAGGAGGAGAGGCTGGAGGAGATGGAGGAGGTAGAGGAGGAGATGGAGGAGGAGAGGCTGGAGGAGATGGAGGAGGTAGAGGAGGAGATGGAGGAGGAGAGACTGGAGGAGAGGCTGGAGGAGATGGAGGAGGAGAGACTGGAGGAGATGGAGGAGGTAGAGGAGGAGATGGAGGAGGAGAGACTGGAGGAGAGGCTGGAGGAGATGGAGGAGGAGAGGCTGGAGGAGATGGAGGAGGTAGAGGAGGAGATGGAGGAGGAGAGGCTGGAGGAGATGGAGGAGGTAGAGGAGGAGATGGAGGAGGAGAGCCTGGAGGAGATGGAGGAGGAGAGGCTGGAGGAGATGGAGGAGGTAGAGGAGGAGATGGAGGAGGAGAGGCTGGAGGAGATGGAGGAGGTAAAGGAGGAGATGGAGGAGATGGAGGAGGAGAGACTGGAGGAGATGGAGGAGGTAGAGGAGGAGATGGAGGAGGAGAGACTGGAGGAGAGGCTGGAGGAGATGGAGGAGGTGGTGCTGGAGGAGGAGGAGGAGAGGCTGGAGGAGATGGAGGAGGTAGAGGAGGAGATGGAGGAGGAGAGGCTGGAGGAGATGGAGGAGGAGAGGCTGGAGGAGATGGAGGAGGTAGAGGAGGAGATGGAGGAGGAGAGACTGGAGGAGATGGAGGAGGAGAGGCTGGAGGAGATGGAGGAGGTAGAGGAGGAGATGGAGGAGGAGAGGCTGGAGGAGATGGAGGAGAAGAGACTGGAGGAGATGGAGGAGGAGAGGCTGGAGGAGATGGAGGAGGTAGAGGAGGAGAGGCTGGAGGAGATGGAGGAGGTACAAGAGGAGCTGGAGGAGATGGAGGAGGTAGAGGAGGAGATACAGGAGGAGGTAGAGGAGGAGATGGAGGAGGAGAGACTGGAGGAGATGGAGGAGGAGAGGCTGGAGGAGATGGAGGAGGTAGAGGAGAAGATGGAGGAGGAGAGGCTGGAGGAGATGGAGGAGGTACAAGAGGAGCTGGAGGAGATGGAGGAGGTAGAGGAGGAGATACAGGAGGAGGTAGAGGAGGAGAGGCTGGAGGAGATGGAGGAGGAGAGGCTGGAGGAGATGGAGGAGGTAGAGGAGGAGATGGAGGAGGAGAGGCTGGAGGAGATGGAGGAGGTAGAGGAGGAGATGGAGGAGGAGAGACTGGAGGAGATGGAGGAGAGACTGGAGGAGATGGAGGAGGTAGAGGAGGAGATGGAGGAGGAGAGACTGGAGGAGAGGCTGGAGGAGATGGAGGAGGAGAGGCTGGAGGAGATGGAGGAGGTAGAGGAGGAGATGGAGGAGGAGAGACTGGAGGAGAGGCTGGAGGAGATGGAGGAGGAGAGGCTGGAGGAGATGGAGGAGGTAGAGGAGGAGATGGAGGAGGAGAGACTGGAGGAGAGGCTGGAGGAGATGGAGGAGAAGAGACTGGAGGAGATGGAGGAGGAGAGGCTGGAGGAGATGGAGGAGGTAGAGGAGGAGATGGAGGAGGAGAGGCTGGAGGAGATGGAGGAGGAGAGGCTGGAGGAGATGGAGGAGGTAGAGGAGGAGATGGAGGAGGAGAGGCTGGAGGAGATGGAGGAGGTAGAGGAGGAGATGGAGGAGGAGAGACTGGAGGAGATGGAGGAGGAGAGACTGGAGGAGATGGAGGAGGTAGAGGAGGAGATGGAGGAGGAGAGGCTGGAGGAGATGGAGGAGGTAAAGGAGGAGATGGAGGAGGAGAGGCTGGAGGAGATGGAGGAGGTAGAGGAGGAGATGGAGGAGGAGAGGCTGGAGGAGATGGAGGAGGAGAGGCTGGAGGAGATGGAGGAGGAGAGGCTGGAGGAGATGGAGGAGGTAGAGGAGGAGATGGAGGAGGTAGAGGAGGAGATGGAGGAGGAGAGGCTGGAGGAGGTAGAGGAGGAGATACAGGAGGAGGTAGAGGAGGAGAGGCTGGAGGAGAAAGATACAGGAGGAGGAGGTAGAGGAGGAGAGGCTGGAGGAGGAGAGACTGGAGGAGATGGAGGAGGTAGAGGAGGAGATGGAGGAGGAGAGACTGGAGGAGATGGAGGAGGTAGAGGAGGAGATGGAGGAGGAGAGACTGGAGGAGAGGCTGGAGGAGATGGAGGAGGTAGAGGAGGAGATGGAGGAGGAGAGGCTGGAGGAGATGGAGGAGGAGAGGCTGGAGGAGATGGAGGAGGTCGAGGAGGAGATGGAGGAGGTGCGGCTGGAGTTGCTGGAGGAGGTTCAGGAGGAGATGGAGGAGGAGAGGCTGGAGGAGATGGAGGAGGTTGAGGAGGAGATGGAGGAGGAGAGGCTGGAGGAGATGGAGGAGGAGAGGCTGGAGGAGATGGAGGAGGAGAGGCTGGAGGAGATGGAGGAGGTAGAGGAGAAGATGGAGGAGGAGAGGCTGGAGGAGATGGAGGAGGTAGAGGAGGAGATGGAGGAGGAGAGGCTGGAGGAGGTAGAGGAGGAGATACAGGAGGAGGTAGAGGAGGAGAGGCTGGAGGAGATGGAGGAGGAGAGGCTGGAGGAGGTAGAGGAGGAGATACAGGAGGAGGTAGAGGAGGAGATGGAGGAGGAGAGACTGGAGGAGATGGAGGAGGTCGAGGAGGAGAGGCTGGAGGAAGAAGAGGAGGAGAGGCTGGAGGAGATGGAGGAGGTAGAGACTGGATAGGCTGGAGGAGATGGAGGAGGTATAGGAGGAGGTAGACGAGGAGAGACTGAAGGAGGTAGAGGAGGAGAGGCTGGAGGAGATGGAGGAGGAGAGGCTGGAGGGGATGGAGGAGGTAGTGGAGGAGATGGAGGAGGAGACGCTGGAGGAGATGGAGGAGGAGGAGATGGAGGAGGAGAGGCTGGAGGAGATGGAGGAGGTAGAGGAGGAGATGGAGGAGGAGAGACTGGAGGAGATGGAGGAGGTAGAGGAGGAGATGGAGGAGGAGAGACTGGAGGAGAGGCTGGAGGAGATGGAGGAGGAGAGGCTGGAGGAGATGGAGGAGGAGAGGCTGGAGGAGATGGAGGAGGTAGAGGAGGAGATGGAGGAGGAGAGGCTGGAGGAGATGGAGGAGGTAGAGGAGGAGATGGAGGAGGAGAGACTGGAGGAGATGGAGGAGGAGAGGCTGGAGAAGATGGAGGAGGTAGAGGAGGAGATGGAGGAGGAGAGGCTGGAGGAGATGGAGGAGGTAAAGGAGGAGATGGAGGAGATGGAGGAGGTAGAGGAGGAGATGGAGGAGGTAGACTGGAGGAGAGGGTGGTGGTGATGGAGGAGGAGAGACTGGAGGAGATGGAGGAGGAGAGGCTGGAGGAGATGGAGGAGGTAGAGGAGGAGATGGAGGAGGAGCGGCTGGAGGAGATGGAGGAGGAGAGGCTGGAGGAGATGGAGGAGGTAGAGGAGGAGATGGAGGAGGAGAGACTGGAGGAGATGGAGGAGGAGAGGCTGGAGGAGATGGAGGAGGTAGAGGAGGAGATGGAGGAGGAGAGACTGGAGGAGAGGCTGGAGGAGATGGAGGAGAAGAGACTGGAGGAGATGGAGGAGGAGAGGCTGGAGGAGATGGAGGAGGTAGAGGAGGAGAGGCTGGAGGAGATGGAGGAGGTACAAGAGGAGCTGGAGGAGATGGAGGAGGTAGAGGAGGAGATACAGGAGGAGGTAGAGGAGGAGATGGAGGAGGAGAGACTGGAGGAGATGGAGGAGGTAGTGGAGGAGATGGAGGAGGAGAGGCTGGAGGAGATGGAGGAGGTAGAGGAGAAGATGGAGGAGGAGAGGCTGGAGGAGATGGAGGAGGAGATGCTGGAGGAGCTGGAGGAGGAGCCGGTGTAGGAGCTGGAGGAGGTGCACGAGGAGCTGGAGGAGATGGAGGAGGTAGAGGAGGAGATACAGGAGGAGGTAGAGGAGGAGAGGCTGGAGGAGATGGAGGAGGTACAAGAGGAGCTGGAGGAGATAGAGGAGGTAGAGGAGGAGATACAGGAGGAGGTAGAGGAGGAGAGGCTGGAGGAGATGGAGGAGGAGAGGCTGGAGGAGATGGAGGAGGTAGAGGAGGAGATGGAGGAGGAGAGACTGGAGGAGATGGAGGAGGTAGAGGAGGAGATGGAGGAGGAGAGGCTGGAGGAGATGGAGGAGGAGAGGCTGGAGGAGATGGAGGAGGTAGAGGAGGAGATGGAGGAGGAGAGACTGGAGGAGAGGCTGGAGGAGATGGAGGAGGAGAGGCTGGAGGAGATGGAGGAGGTGGGGGAGGAGTTGTAGGAGGAGGGCGTGGAGGAGATGGAGGAGAAGAGACTGGAGGTGATGGTGGAGGAGAGGGTGGAGGTGTTGGAGGAGGTTGTGGAGGAGATGGTGGAGGAGTGGCTGGAGGAGATGGAGGAGGAGAGGCTGGAGGAGATGGAGGAGGTAGAGGAGGAGATGGAGGAGGAGAGGCTGGAGGAGATGGAGGAGGTAGAGGAGGAGATGGAGGAGGAGAGACTGGAGGAGATGGAGGAGGAGAGACTGGAGGAGATGGAGGAGGTAGAGGAGGAGATGGAGGAGGAGAGGCTGGAGGAGATGGAGGAGTTTCTGGTGGAGATGGAGGAGGAGAGGCTGGAGGAGATGGAGGAGGAGAGGCTGGAGGAGATGGAGGAGGAGAGGCTGGAGGAGATGGAGGAGGTAGAGGAGGAGATGGAGGAGGTAGAGGAGGAGATGGAGGAGGAGAGGCTGGAGGAGGTAGAGGAGGAGATACAGGAGGAGGTAGAGGAGGAGAGGCTGGAGGAGAAAGATACAGGAGGAGGAGGTAGAGGAGGAGAGGCTGGAGGAGGAGAGACTGGAGGAGATGGAGGAGGTAGAGGAGGAGATGGAGGAGGAGAGACTGGAGGAGATGGAGGAGGTAGAGGAGGAGATGGAGGAGGAGAGACTGGAGGAGAGGCTGGAGGAGATGGAGGAGAAGAGACTGGAGGAGATGGAGGAGGAGAGGCTGGAGGAGATGGAGGAGGTAGAGGAGGAGATGGAGGAGGAGAGGCTGGAGGAGATGGAGGAGGAGAGGCTGGAGGAGATGGAGGAGGTAGAGGAGGAGATGGAGGAGGAGAGACTGGAGGAGATGGAGGAGGAGAGGCTGGAGGAGATGGAGGAGGTAGAGGAGGAGATGGAGGAGGAGAGGCTGGAGGAGATGGAGGAGGTAAAGGAGGAGATGGAGGAGGAGAGGCTGGAGGAGATGGAGGAGGTAGAGGAGGAGATGGAGGAGGAGAGGCTGGAGGAGATGGAGGAGGAGAGGCTGGAGGAGATGGAGGAGGTAGAGGAGGAGATGGAGGAGGAGAGGCTGGAGGAGATGGAGGAGGTAGAGGAGGAGATGGAGGAGGTAGAGGAGGAGATGGAGGAGGAGAGGCTGGAGGAGGTAGAGGAGGAGATACAGGAGGAGGTAGAGGAGGAGAGGCTGGAGGAGATGGAGGAGGAGAGGCTGGAGGAGGGAGATACAGGAGGTAGAGGAGGAGATGGAGGAGGAGATACAGGAGGTAGAGGAGGAGAGGCTGGAGGAGGTAGAGGAGGAGAGGCTGGAGGAGGTAGAGGGGAAGGAGGAGGAGGTAGAGGAGGAGAGGCTGGAGGAGGTAGAGGAGGAGAGACTGGAGGAGGTAGAGGAGGAGAGGCTGGAGGAGATACAGGAGGTAGAGGAGGAGATGGAGGAGGAGAGGCTGGAGGAGATGGAGGAGGTAGAGGAGGAGATGGAGGAGGAGAGGCTGGAGGAGATGGAGGAGGTAGAGGAGGAGATGGAGGAGGTAGAGGAGGAGATGGAGGAGATGGAGGAGGTAGAGGAGGAGAGGCTGGAGGAGGTAGAGGAGGAGATACAGGAGGAGGTAGAGGAGGAGATACAGGAGGAGGTAGAGGAGGAGAGGCTGGAGGAGGTAGAGGAGGAGAGGCTGGAGGCTCACAGGTGAGGTTGAAAGAATAAAGATATGTTAGTCATGAGATTGATCATTGTGACAAATGTTAGAGTGATGATAATCTTATTTTTATATCTTATTAAAGCTTATTATAACTCCAAAATTAGGTATAATTTTATGTAAATGAGGTCTATTGACCTTACCCCCCGTACTCAAACCAGTTGTGTCCCCCACACCTCTGAAATCAAAATTTCGTCCATGGCGCTGGGAAACGTCAATGGCAGATGTATTAAAAAGAGGAGAATCTCTGGGCCACAACAGTGTCTGAATCGCTTTTATACCTTACAAAATGACGGAAATATCAATCGTACAGTTGCGCAAACTCGCCAGTATGTGAGCCGTCTCCAGACGGTTAACACTAACAGGTCGTTTCCACCGAGCAGTTGGGTTCAGTTCGGTGTGGGACGGCACGCTTTTTTTGTCGTTTCCATAGAGAAAGGGCTCCAAAAACACGACCCGTACCGTCCCACTTTTCGGCACCCTTCCGTAGGGGTGCCAATCTTACCTACCCGTACCAAAAAGGTGGAGCTGCACACAACAATAGGGGCTGCACTGACGTCACGTCAGCGTGCCACTCAGCTGCTCGCCTCCAGGCTTCAAAGACAGAAGTTTGCTGTGAGAAGCGGCGAAAACTGGAGAAAAATGGACCAATATCTGCCTAAATGGGAAATATTTGGACTCGACGGAGATCCAGACTGTTTCCTAGTCTGTGGATGTTGGTATCTGACCACAAATCCAGTTTCCTGACGTTTTTCTGGATGATTTTAAGAACACAAAGCAGAGCCTGA